>NC_142797.1:57860132-58024211 GCF_049724085.1 Artemia sp. Qi Xiang Cuo | reverse complement strand
GGACCCTTGAGGGTCGGGTGGTCCTTTGGGAGTCCGGGGTCCTTTGAGGACCAGGGTAGGGTCTTTGAGGGTCTGAGGAGGGCGTTTGGGGGTCCGGAGAGGCAGTTGGGGACCGGTGGAGGGTCTTTGGGACCCCGTTGGTCCTTTGGGAGCTCGATGGGCCTTTGGGGGCCGGAGGATGGCCTTTGGGGTACAGGGTGAGGGCCTTTGGGGGCGCCGGGATGGCTCTTTGGGGGCTCTGGGGGCACTTGAGGGTCCGGGTGGACAGTTGGGAGCCTGGTGGACCTTTGGGGACCGGTGGAGGGCCTTTGGGGTCCGGGAGGGCCAGTTGGGAGCCTGGGGGACAGTTGGGGGCCGGTGGAGGGCCTATGGGACCCTGCTGGTCCTTTGGGAGCTCGATGGGCCTTTGGGGGGCCGGGGGATGGCCGTTGTGGGTCTGGGGGGGGCGTTGGGGGGGGCGGGGGGCCCTTTGGGCGCTTGGGGGACCTTTGAGTGTCCGGGGGGACAGTTGGGGGCCTGGGGGACATTTGGGGACCGGTGGAGGGCCTTTGGGAGCTTGGGGGGCCTTTGAGGACCGGGGGCTTCCTTTGGGGTTGGGGTAGGAGGATCGGAACCCTTTGGGGTTGGGTTAGAGGACCTAACAACACAGTTCAAATTAAACTTTTTTATTATAACGACCACAGAGTTTCACCATTAAATTCTCTTCTAAAATCTCTTCAAAAATCTTCTTTTAAAATGTCTCGATCTGTTTCGCCGAAATAGTTCCATAACCTGTCTAAAACGGTTTCGCCCAAATAATCCCTAAACGCAAATTCAGCGTGTTCCTTTGTTATTGGCATCTCTGTGCTAACGCATTTCAAATTAATAGGAAACCTTTTCACGCGCTAAAACAATTCATCGCTAAGATGTTTCTTACCTAATTGTTTCCATGGCCTGTGGTTATTAATATCCTATGGAGTTCGACCAGTAGAACTGTTCCCGAGGCAAAGACATTAAAGACTTTGATCTATTCCTGGAGCAGTACCAGTAGAACTGTTCCCGAGGCAGAAACATTAATGATTTGAATCTATTCCTGGAGAAATGTTTCTAGGCAAAAATTTTAAAAGTCTAACAGAAGATGTCATTGATTGATTCATATGTCAAGAAATTGGAAATTAATTTGTTGTTTCTAAGGGGAATTATTGATTCACGATAGGTGAATTGAGGTCGACAGCACAGGTGTTCCAAGGTTGATGTTGTTGTTGTTGTAAGTGTACACTCTCAGCAAACCTTATGTAAATCAAGTTCACAGGTGTTACTCGTGACAGGACCACGTGGTTTATGGTTTTCCAAGTGAGAAAGTTCCTGTTTTTCCAAGTAAGAAAATTCCTGTTTTTTCATTCTCAGTGAGAAAACCATAACATTACTAAACTTTGCCCGGAAACAATTTGATTAATGACTGACAGCAAAGTGAGAAAAATACTGTTTTTCCATTCTCACTGACAAAACCATGAAACATACATAAATTGCTGTTGACATCCATGAAAGTGAGAAAGTTCCTGTTTTTTCATTCTCACTGACAAAATCCATAAAACAGACAAAATTCCTGGTTTTTCAAGTGAGAAAATTCCTGTTTTTCATTCTCACTGAGAAAACCCTAAACCACGTGGCTCTATGCCAATATATGATGTTAAAAAAAGTTATAGTTGGCAGCAGGGGTGAGGGGTGGGGTCAATAGGGTCACTTCTACTCTATGGGTCACTAAGTTTTCTTCTTTTTTTCAATGTAAATTATAAGTACCCCAATTTTAAATAGTATAAAGCATGCAAATATACCAGGGAAAAATTCTCCTGTAGTACCTAGTCGCTGCTAATGACCACGACAAGAATAAGAATAAGAATTCCTATTCCAAGAACAAGAAATCTTATCTCCGAGGTATAAATCAACTAAGACTAGGTTGAATTGAATCAAATAGACATAGATAAAGCTGTGACGTGAATGCTGGAAATAATTTCTATCTGTGAGTTGTTTTCTTTTTTGGTTGTTTCCTTTTTGTAGCCATGTGGCTTTTTGTAGTCTTTGTGGCTTTAAAGCCTCAAATATCCATTTAAATAGCTATTGATGTATCTGTTATCGGCGGTCAATTGTTGTCAACGGTAGGTTTTTTCTCTCTTTTTTTTTCTTTAGGCACGAAAGAAACAGCACAAACAATCTTAAACGGCAAAAAGTATTTATAAGAAAAAATCCGTTTTCCGGCCATTTTTGTGAGTGAAGAGGTAAATTATTCTAGGAGGAAAAAAACTTCCAAGCATCTTGAGAACCAATTAAGGCATAAGAAAATGGATTAGGTCTGTTGAAAGAATATAGTGCAAGAAGATAGGGTATAAATCTCAGTTGAAAGAATTTCACAAAATACCTTTTAACTAACAGCAGCCAAGGTATCCTTGTTAACACGAGCAAGGTTAGACTTTCTATTACTCTTAGCCTAGGCAGCAAACAACAGACAAAAAATAGATCTTAGTGTAAGCTTAGTTACACGCTAGCTTCTATTTTGAGATATAACTCAAGTGGAACCAAGGGCAGACAAGGAATGTAGATAAAAAAAAAAAACTATGTTTTCTACTGTGAGTGAAAAAAAAAGCATGAAGAGTATGTTAAAAAAGAAGAAGCAGAAACCTGTAGGTACTTCAAGAACCAAACAAGATATATTAAAACAAATTGGGTTAATCGAAATAACTTACTAAGCTTAATTGGAGATTGTTACAAATCTCAGTTTGACACGAACTGTCTTAAAACGCCATTAGAGCAACAGTAGCAAAGCTATGCTTGGCAATCCGGGCAAGGCTAAACTTTTTATTATCACTAGCTCCGGCTGCGAACGACACACTGAAGATCGAATCAATATAGCATGCTTAGTTACGTTCATTTATGCTTTCAATTATTATAAGAGTGGAATCGAAAGCATGACTGGGGATATCATAGTCGGGGAAGAAAACCCAGGAGATTTAAAATAAATGTCAAGTACATAATGTTTTAGTCGTCAAATAAAATACACTTTTCAAGCAAAAATACTGTTTCCAAAAATGTATCCCTCCCCCAATCCTGTAATTTCAGCGGTACCTTTAAGTGGAAACATCACATATTGCCAAATTAAGCATAATAAATACTTACTTGGTCCT
Organism: Artemia sp. Qi Xiang Cuo; assembly: GCF_049724085.1. Lineage (NCBI taxonomy): Eukaryota > Metazoa > Arthropoda > Branchiopoda > Anostraca > Artemiidae > Artemia > Artemia sp. Qi Xiang Cuo. Next base: position 58,021,053 of record NC_142797.1, on the reverse strand, counting down.
CCAAAGCTTGGCTCAGCTAATAAAGTAAAGTAAAATATTATTTTTGATAAAGTATTAAGTTTGGTATATAAATAGTATATATGTTTTAAGCATATAATAATAATGTATATCAAGTATAGTATATTAAGTATAGGTATGGTATAGTATATAAAGTTTTGTATATAAAAAAGTATTAAATAAGCACGATTTTAAACAAAATGAACATGTATAATTAAGAGAACACAGAAAATATGAATAATCCACCTTTGGGGTATTTAATAATACTTCCCCAATTGAAACAAAGGGAGAGAAGACCATAAATAATATTTAAAAAGATACCCAGGATATAAGTTCTTTCCTTGATTTTAGTAACAAAAAAGACTTGCATTCTACAGACACTTCTTCATCTGTAGGTTTTTGAAATAAAATTGCTATATTATATTATCATTTACACATATTAATGAATATTTCCTGCCTTGTGACGAAATATTACATTATTGGAAAATACAATTAGCTAACGCTGTAATTATATTTTATTTATATTCTACTATGAATTCCTGGGTGGGTTGGTGGAATTTTATCAACTAAAGGCCGTACAGAGAGGGGGGGGGGGGTAGGGAGATTTGACCCCCCCCCCCCGAAATGTTTGTCTGACTCTTAAAAACGTAACAAAAATGGATATAAACATATTTTGTATGCGTTTTTGGAGTTTTTTTGTAAACCGCCCCCCCCCCCCAAAAAAAAAAAAATTGAGTAAAACTCCCTCCGAAAAATATCCTGGGTACGGCCTTGCTATCAACCAAACCTGAAAAACACCTACTGTCGTGGTTTACGTGTCCATGCTTGACTAGACCTCGATGAAGAAGGATAAATATTATTATCATTCGCATTCGTTAGACATCAGTAAAATGCGTTTGGCCCGAAGCGGGCTTGGTGTTTTTACGAATCGGATTTTTTGACCGATCGTATTTTTTTTACCGCTGCTCCTCTAAATAAAGTAGCGTTTACACACGGAACTTTAAACATTCTACCAATACCACACCAGTCAGAGTCAATCACAGATCTGACTAAACAATTAATTGTAATTAACAATTAATGTTAATTAATTTTAATCAATGATTGAAGAAAAATCCTTATATTATGGATGGGATATAAAAGATAAGTCTAATTTAATAGTTCTTAAACTTCTTTGCTATTGATTTATTTTATAATTTAAATGGAGACAAGGCATTTATCTAATGAAACAGGAGGCGTCTGAAGCAAGCTGGAATCACTTCGCTACCTCCGCGTAGCAAAAACCGGCTTTGCTTTTTCATTGATATAATTCTTGAGGTAATTTGAATTTTCAAAGCAGTTGCAAGTTTAGGAATAATCCTTCCGTATTCGTTCATTGAACAAAGCCTTTTTATATTTTCATGAAAAATAATTGACAAAAGGACAGATCCCCCCTGCACATTAAAAATATATTATGTGCCCCCCCCCCCCTATTTGTGTGTGAATTGACTACACGTCCAGGCATGGGGAGGGGGCCCTTAAACCAGCAGCTATTCTAAAAACCAATATGTAGAAATTGTTTAATATAAACGAATTTAAATTTTGTTTAGGACATATAAATTAGATTAGCACTAAGTTTTTATTTATGATAAATAAGCTTTGATTTGCTTAGGATTGAAGGCAGCGGCTAATTTGGGCTCAACCCTCTAACAATTCAAACTTTGTTGAATTCCTAGGTACTTCCTAATCAAATTATCTAGATCTTTTTGTCCCCTTCCTTCCAAGGAAAAGAAATTCATTACGACTTCCATTTTAGTTTTTTTCATGATAAATTCTCTATTAACACACTATCTCAATCCAAACACAACAGCGGTGGTGAGCAGACTGAACGACGAGTGTGTAAGCCAAGGTTGCCACTCGGTGACAAAAAATAACTAGATTTTCTGCTGGATTTAGTGATTTTCTCTAATAATCTAGTGATTCATGTGCAAATTTAGTTATTTTATCTTTAAACAGTATGAAAAATCACTAGAAATAGTGATAAACCACTAGGGATGGTAACCCTGGTGAAAGCGTGCATTAGTTGCATAGGCCACCAGCTCGGCGGAGGCGGTAAAAAAAGACAGTCTTTTATTCTACCGATCGCTTATTGTAGTGACAGTGAGCTGTATTGCTATCATTGGCGTTAATTAAACCGATCGATTTCTTTTTTACCGCCCTATATGTACTACGCAATATCATCATATTCACCAATAAAAAAAGCTATCGATAAAAAAACACCAAGCGTGTTTCGGGCCTCAGAGATTAGCAGTCAGGGATTTAGTTAGGTCTCTAGGGGGCTGGGGTAGGTCCCAAAAAATTAATTAAATCACAGAGCATTTGCTTCTAGAATGAAGTGGCATATGAGTTGTTAGGTCATGCTTTATCTTTGGGTTAAGTTGTGCCTTCAAATTCTTAAACTGATAATTTTAAGAAGGGTCCAAAGCAACAGGAAATCGTACAGGGCCCTCATTAAATTCTTGTCGTCAGAAAAACTAGCAGAAGGGGCTACGACATCTCAATCGAACTTTCAGGGAAATAAGAGTAAGTGTCCTAGTTACACCTTTTGAGGCGTCCAGTCACAAACCCTCCTCTACCGGCAAGGGGATGTCCTAAAATATGGCATTAGACCCCTTGCCAAAAAGACACGTCAGATCTCAACCAAACACTGTGGGGAGTAGGAGCTAGTGTCCTGTTTTGACCTTTTTTGGGATCTGAACCTTATGCAACCTTCATAAGGGAGGGAAAAGAGACGTCAATGGATACCTGAATCATGGCCATCAAGAACTCTACAGGAAGAGGTTATCCGATTTCTATCAAACTCAATCATAAGTAAAATTAACTTTTGTAACTGTGTCTTTAGACGTCCTTAAACATTCAGAACTTTGCGTGCGTAGGGAGTCCCTAAATTCTTGTTGTCTTTTACCAGAATATGCTATCTGATCTCAACTAGAATTCATGAGAAGTATCAGTATTGTGTAAGTTTTTTTTTTGGCACTCGTAACCAATCCTATCTATGTGGATGGAGGGATCCCTATATTCTTGTCTTTTGGATATTTTGCTAAATGGGAATGTAAGATCTTGACAAAACTTAGCAGGAAGCAAGATATAGTGGAGGGGAGGGGGCTCCATATTTGTCATCCTTTTATTTCCAGGCATTACAAAAACAGGATGGCAGGTACAAAAACAAATGATGTGAAGTAAGAGCTGATTTCTAATTGAGCTTTTTAAAAATCTAAAGTCAATCTTAGATCTCTAAATAATAGCTGAGGGCAGGAGGGGGGATTCTTGTATCTGCTACAGAACAGGTTGTCAGATGGCCATAAAATTGGCAGGAACGTAGCAGCTAATTTCCACGTGTATCTTTTTGGAGTTCGAATATTATCCAACCTCTGTAGAGAAAGAAGGTCCCTAAATTCCTGTTATCAAGTCATCCACAAGAAAAGGTTGTTGAGTCTTATCCAAATTTAATGAGAGGTACCATGGAATACTAAAGGCTATCTTCTCAGAGATCCAGGACAAATATAACCTCTATGAAGGTGGATGGGGGGTTACGTGAGGATACACAATCTATTGTTACAAAGGTATGAACCAAAAAAAGGTTTTTGGATTTCAAACAAACTTAGTACTCCTAGCTAGAGTTTTTTAGAGCCCAGGATCGACTCGACCTACTGTGAAGGAGGATAAAAGGGGGAGGGTAAATTCCTGTCAGAAGCAAACTTACTAGAAGAAATAATTTATAGATAATTACTTGGAATCCATAAAATAAACCAGGTCAAGAGCTACAATTATGGCACTGAGTGCCCTTGCCCTTCTCTTAACGTAGATTCACATGACTGACCTTTTGAACCAAAATTAAATGCGGTTTAATTATATTGCAAAGTTGTTGTATAAATAGAGAGTTACTGTAACATTTCACGGGGCCTTAGCATCGACGGTATAATTGGCCTTGAAATCACATACTTAGCGAGAACTATTTATAATTTTGCTATTAAATTTATATGCTTAAAAAGATCCAATTTCTAAGAAACTTCTACGCACACTTCTAGTCATATCACGCTTCATGTTTTAACGTAGCATAAAGTCCTAATGCATCTGCTTTTTCACACTATTATCTCAAGACCATGAAATCAAACAAAAACATTCCAAACGAAACGAAGAAGTCAAGTCCTCTCTTTTCAACATATTTAGAAAAACAATATCATAACAGTGCATAAAACATCTTCAAACAAGAGTTAGAATTCTTACAAAAATGAAGCCTCTCTAGACACTTGAACTGGAAAAAGGAATGAAGAGCTAGGAAACGTGGTTTCGTTCTCTTTTCATTTTTTAGATGTGTATTTGTACAATAAAAGCAATTCGCTAATTCGAAAAAATTTGGATGAAATAAAAAATATTATACCTGCAAATAGGGATGGTGGGAGGAGTATTTAAAAATAAACATTGTGACAGAAAGGAATTAAACACTAAAAATGTCACGATACAGCAACTCTCATAAAAACAAATACGGTATTGCAACAGAGTTGTCAACAACTTCAGATCAAAGTGTGTTTTTTTTTTGTCATTATTTAAGGAGGAATCCTTGGCAATATAAATTTAAATTGTCCTTTTGATGTGGTTTCTAGAACCCTGCTGAAATTTTCGTTATTACTTTTTTTCGTTTTTGCATTTAAGGTATTTTAAGACATTCGATTTCGAAGTGCCTGCTGTTTCCTAATTTTTCCATCTTATCCTGTCGCCCAATCCCTTTAGGTGGCTGAGTAAAGGCAGAGTGGCAGAGTTAATGGAGCAGTTTAGCTGATCAGTAGTCTTAAATTACTCGATTATATTATTCACAAGTTGCCGAGTCTTAGTTTCATATGACACATTCTATACTTCAAATCGTGTTTATGTCTACTTCAAGATAACTTGAGAACAATCTCGAAAAAACCCAACAACAAAAACGGGTCCATGGCCAGTAAAAAAAAAAGAAAAGAGAAAAATCAAGGCATATATTTCGCCAGTATATGACTAAGCGTAATCAGCGTTAAAAACAGAAATAATTTAGAATACAACATTTTAAAAGAGAAAAGGAATAAATTCTGAAATTAGAAAAAAAAATTAGGCGGAAGCTTTATACAGGCGAAATATCTGTCGTTATAAACAAGAAGAAGATCAACAGGGAAATTTTTATACAAGACAGTGTAACGCAACTTTAAATGAATATTTCGACCCTATATCCAAGGTCCATCCTCAGCAAAGCAAACGAAAAAAAAAACAATATAAAAGAAACTCACATTAAAATTCGATCATTAAAACTGAAAAAAGGCTTTTAAATTTTCAAAACAGCCCTAGCATCATTATTTCCAGGAAGTTCAACAAGGACCTCCGTCGTGATCGTTGTCTTGTCTTTTTTTTCTATTGATCAAGACACTTTTTTTTCTTTTCCTAAATTTTTTAGTATCTTTTTCTTTTTCTTTTTTTTATCTTTTTATGTTTTTCTTCTTTTTTTTCAAATCACCCTCGTGGGTCGTCGGGTGCGGCTGAGAAGAAATATCTAAATTTAAATTTATTTTGAGATGAAGGGGACATATTCACTAATGAAGCCTCCCTGGATGCTTGAAATGGAAAAAACTGAACGAGCTAGAAAAACACCGTTTCCTCTCCCTCTTCGCCCTTTTATTAGATGTATTTAAGAACTACGGTGAAAATATTCCCAAGCTTAAAGAAAACAGGGCTGGATGTCAGAAGTATAGTTAAGAAGGGGTATGACAACCTGTCTAGTAAGGCTGCCACTGAAAATTAAACAATATCCCCGGATTCCCTGAGAGCAATCCCCGAGGCTTAAAAAAAATCAAAAGGTAATAAATAATAATAACATATATGCTTTATATACTTTTTGAATGTAACGTTTAATATATATACTTATCTCAAAATCCCAAGCTCAGGACTGAAATTTCAAGATCTTGGGAAAACCCCAAGAAATGGCAGCACTTTTGTCTGGTAGTAAGAAACCTGACTTAACAATATTGAAAAAGCAAGGAACTAAAATTGGAAATTACTTAAATTAACATAAGCAGGACTAAGAGGAACAAAAATAGTATAAACTGAATGCATATATTCCAATCAGACGGTTTGAAGCGCTAAATGATTAAGCGAACGCAAAAGAAAAAAAAACTATTCATTTTGTGTGTAAAGAGCCATGAAAAACAAAACGGTCAGATCTAAAAATATAAAATTACAAATGAAATCACTTAACAGACTATATTGAAAAACAATTTAAGTCATGGTCTCCGAAGAAAGAAAAAAGGAAGGAAACAAAATCTTAAAAAATCACCTGTTTCTCCGGTTGTCATGAATGCTGGTACACTAGGGGGTCCTCTTCCGGCATGATTTTCTGCTAAAACGTAGAATTCGTATTCGGTATAGGGGTTCAACTTCGTAACTGTATAAAAGTGAGTCGAGACCCCGCTGATTTCTTCGTAGTTTGAGTTCGAGTCTTTAGCTTTATATTGGATAACAAAATAACGAAGGTCTTCTATTGGTCCGTCGTATATCCAACTAAGGTAAACACTCGTGGGCGTAACATCAGAAATTCGGAGGTTAGTGGGTGAATAGGGGAGGGCTGAAAAAGAATTTTTAAAAATCTTCATTTACAAAATACACATTAAAGAAAATCCAACTGACAGCTGAAAGTAATTATAAAGGTAGGTATGCATATATATATATATATATATATATATATATATATATATATATATATATATATATATATATATATATATAAACTTCAAGAGCACATTCAAACTCATGGCCTAACTTGCAACTTTTTTATTTTCACGACTTGCCGGTCCACTCAATCGATATTTATTACATTCTATTTTCTCTCTTTCTAGTTGTATATTCGTTTTTTCTTTTATCTATTCTTTTGCCTGAGATTACGGACTAGTAATACTTTCCCGAGAGCGTTTTCTGCTATGTAAGCACAAAATTCTTCTTCTGGAAAGTCCTATACATAAATTTGTTGATTAGCTTGCTCCTAATGCCACCTGCTATTTTTGAGAGCTCAGTTAGTACGCAAAAACCCACCAGAAAATTCTCAAAGAAGGGAAAGGCGCACAACAGGAAGCCATGTTTTTGCAAAGATTTGAAGGGGAGTATCTTTCACTTTCATTCTTTGGATGTATTTTCAAACATTTTCTTGTTTCCCAAGGGTGAGAGAGGGGGCATCACCTCCCTCACCCCTCTATGTCGGCACCCATGCAAATCTGCAATGAAATCAAAACCAAAGAAAACACGTTTTATAGCTGTTACTTGACTGGCTGTTGTAGCTACCAATGAAAGCTTAACAAAAAATATTGCAATCAGTTATTCTTCTTTTGTTCTTTTTTCCAGGGTGTAAACATTTAAAGACATATTTAGAAGAAATACTAACACTTCTAGGGGTGGAGGGCTGTAGATAGCTTAGATATGTATATCTCCAACACTCCTCACTGTAAAGAATATATAAAAAGTGTAAATATGTTAATACTATTTAGAAAAAATTAAACAATTTTGTTGCAAAAAAAAACTACATGAATTTCAAAAGATTTTGGAAGGTTCCTTATGGATCTGTGTTTTGCATTTGATATTAATGAATAACTGAAACGTCAATTTTATCAAAACAAATTATTTGGGCTCAAAAGTAATTCTATTCAGTCATTATATGACTAACTAAGCTTTGCAAATATTAAATAAACCGCAATTTCCCAAACTCTGCTTGTACTTTACCTATACTTTTAGCAGAGCACCTCACCTGGCATGGAAAATTCAGATGTTTCGATGGTATTGTTTTTTAACAGTGAGCTCCCCTACAGCTTCTGTATCAAATAAATCAAAATCGCAATAAACAATATAAAAAAAAGAAATAAAAATGTGTCACAACCTATGTCAATGTCCGTTTTTTTATACCATGTAAACCCTTCTTCAACAAAAATCCAGCAGCGTAGTTTTTAATTTGAGAGAAATTGAATAAGTCTTCGATATATGGAATTTTACATCGCCTAAAAAAATTAATTATCCCTAAGTTACTTGTAAAATGTTACTTAGCAATACACCCAATATCAGGCTCGATTATGTCCAGGAAACTGACTAGAAAATAGACCCTTGAGTTTGGATAATATTTTCAGATAGTGTGCTTAGAAATCGGAGCAAAATTGTCGTACTCGGGGTCGCCAATCCAGTTAAGTATAAGGATTTCCTGTTTTTTACTGATGATAAAAAAGTGATTTTCTAAAAATCGAGGGGGAGAGACATTTTTTCTTTCAAATGCATCCCCCCCCCCGCAATTGGCGTCCTTGGAATTGTCCCGAGGAAATTCAATTCGGGAAAAATGCATATTTCACAAGTTAAGGCACATTTAGAAATTAACGTGGTTTCCATTCGATGAAAATTGGAAATTAACATTTCCTTATTCATTTCAGATGTTTTTAGTGACATCTACAACCACATGAAAATAAATACAGATGTTTTTTGTTTTTTTTTTTTTTTTGTTTTTTTGGTGTTTAGTTGAAGCTTTACCATTGGTCCCATAAGAGTAACTAGTCTTGTATAGTCGATAGATGCGCGACAAAATAAATAAAAATAAATGTGCATAAAAACAAAAGGCTATCCGGCCTTTGAACACTTTTCCTAAACTGAATTTTCGAGGAGAACAATTTTGCTCTCAGGTTCCGAAATACAGAAAATATTAATTTTCCAACAGACTTTTGAAGCTATAGTAATTTTCTTGGAACAAACAAAAATCTCACACTTTGAACGGTGTGAAAAACTGGTGTATAATTTTGTCATAGTGGAAGAAATACTGAATTATAGCATGTTCCATAAAATTCTTTTAAGGTATTGGAATTTTGAACTTTTTAATTAATAAACTATAAAAATAAATAAAAAAAGGTGGAAAGAAATTTCAGCGATCATAATATTGACATAAATACAGGCACGGCTTTAGGGGGCGGGGTCTTTCATTCTTCCCCCAACCCTCCTGAAAAAAAATAAAAACATCAAAAATCCTAAATTCCTTAGAGCTTCCGTACAAGTCGGTTTTTTTAAATCCCCTCCCCCAATATAGTACTATGTACGTACCTGACAAGTTTTCTATAAATCTATACTTTAAAATAAAAACGCAACTCTAATTTAATAGCCTCGTCCAAATAAGATTTACTTTTATTTTTATTATCTATCCCCTCCCACTTCGCAAGGGAATAAATGTGATAACCCATTCTAAGTTGCCCTAATAATTTTCTGATCATCAAAAACAAGAAAGTCCTTAAAGAGCACTTACGGCATGAAAGCAGAAGAGTCAATTGTTAAACCGGTCTCATTAAGAAAGCCGATATTACAAGTGCAACAGACAAGATCAGCTTTCTTCCTTTTTTCTTTTCTAATCTAAATCTGAAGATGTTTTCTTTTCATATTAACAAATTATAATAAAATTACCCCTAGGAAGTGACCTATATATGAGAGATGAATATCCATTTTACACAATTAGTTTTACGATTACCATTTTTTCAATATAATAGTTTTCGATAAAGCCTTTCCCAGGGACCAAGTAAACCAGCAGTGAGGTAGTAGGCCAAATTGTATTCTAGCCCTCTTCTTTGAAAAAAATATTCAGCCTATCTTAATAGTAATTCATATTATGATCACATTTATAAAACGTCAGCTCATTCTCCCCCCCCCATTTGGGATGCCCTACAACAGAACGTCAGGCGTGGCACATCTAGTGTATTTTCCATCTCTATTTAGGAGCCTTGATGGATGGATCCGAACAATTGTCGTCTTGCACATAAGTACAAGGGTAAGAGGATTCTGCTGCTTGCCTCACCCTCTTAAACTTTGTCATTTTATAAAATCTTTGGATTATATATGTTCCTTCAAAGATTCTAATCCTAAACTCATAACATTATACAATTTTTGAGAGTAACATCTGCTTATTTTGCGTTTTAATCACTCCAGTTTACTTAAAAACTTTTTTTTGATGCATAAAAGCCTTATGGTTAACTTGTTTGCCATAAACATAAGAAACGTGCCAAGAAAGGGAGGGGTCAAAGCAGTAGCACCCTTATATGGATTTACGTATTGTCAGTACAATACACGACAATTTAAGTCTAGTTTAAATCAGAGAAAGAAAAATAACAAAGAATTAACTGACATTTTTGCCTCCCAAGAAAAGACTCTCTAAAATACTTAAAGAAAACCAAATGCCTGGCTCAAGATGGAAAGTTTAGATTCGATATAGATGGATGGAGGAGCTTAAATACCCAGGAGATGTTACATTTTTGCAAACAAGATAGTCAACATCTATTTTATTAAACGAGCAATAATTGTATATATATACATATACACACTCATATTTAATAAAAAAAAAGAGTAGGTGACGTCTAAAGTTAAAATTAGATGTATTTTGAATTCAAAATTTGTCGTCACTGAGAGGAGAGGAGGTTATATACATATATATATATATATATATATATATATATATATATATATATATATATATATATATATATACTATCTAGTAATATATATAAACTATCTAAGTATATATATAGTATATGTAACTATCTAGTATATATATAAACTATCTAGAGAAAATTCTTTCCCATTCCCAGTTCTTTAATATTTTTCATAAATTTAATCCCAATTTGTTTATTGATAGATTAGTTGATTCCAAGCTTTTAGAGTAATAAATTCCCGCTTGATAGCTGTGAAACGAGTCTCAGATTCTTAATTGATCCGCGTTAAATACTATGCATTGCGGCAGTAAAAATTACAAAAATAATTGTATACCGTGGGACCGAGCTTCACTCGGTGATTATTGTTGGTTTAATGACATTACTAGTAATAAAACAGTTGTTCGTTTTCTAGTTGGAAAGAACAATCTAAATAAAACGGGAATTTTGAAAATTCGTTTAGGGCCTTTATTAATTTGAAGACATTTTTCACATTAATGACATTATAAATAACCCGACATTTAACACCCTAATGGTTTTACTTCCTACTGCGATTCTACGAAAATAAAATTAAATTAAATTTGTTTTTGCGAAAGAGATTAAAGATAACTGTCTTTCTTTTCACCGAGCGAAGTTCTGTCCCCTGGTACTAAGTCCATACACGAGGAAGAGATTAAACAAGTAGGTAGCTAAAAAGACAAAACGAAACGAGTTGAAGAGAAAAGACTAGGAAGCAAACAGAAAACAAATAGCAGAAAATTACTAAAAGTGGTCTTAAGGAAGAAGAGCTCTATATTGTAATAAAGAAAAAAAAATTCTTAATTCAATATTAATTAAAAAAAAGTTTTTCTAACAAAGAAATTATCATGAAAAAAGTAAAGAGTTAAATTAAATCAAAGATAAGCAGAAATAAAGTCAAATAATTTGTCAAGCGCAAAACTATCTATAATAAATAAATGAAACCTCTGCTACAATAAATAAATAACAACAAAACGAACAGAAATTGCAATAAATACACAACTCAAACTCAAAACGAGCAGGAACTAAAAGAAGGAGGTTGACACCCCCGTCCCTTCTAAAGACCAGAACATAATTTGCACTTTATTGAAAATAATTATTATTGCAATTTACTTTAATCTCTATTCATTTCAGATTTCATTTATTTTTTGTATTGAATTCAAGGTAGACTTACGTTTGAAAAATTATTTGACTTCATTTCTATTCAACTTTGGTTTAATGCAGTTCTTCAATTTTCTTTGGAAAACTTTTTTCGTGGAAATAGTTTCTTAAAAATAATTTCCGTTCGTTTTTAATTGACATGGTTCTTTTCACTGGTTAAGAAAAATATATTTTAACAATAGTAGTAGCAGCAATAGTAGTAGTAGTGGCAATAGTAGCAGTTGCATACAGACGCAATTGCAGTTCCAAGGGGGTCACAAACGCATAGTGCGTTTTCATTTTGTTCAACATACATCCCAAAATCCCCTGAAAGCTTCACATTAATAGCCTTAGCCTTTCCAGATATTTTGCAGATACGTCCTTTTAAGATCCATGTTTAATTAAACACCCCCCTTAACGTGCCCTGAAAGCTTCAACCAAGATATGGCAACCTTTATCCGTTCCTTATGACAAAATACATCCTTATGACAAACTTGCACGTCTATAGCGCATTTTGATTCAGTTCAGCATTTCTAATAACATACTCTGAAAGTTCGAATGCAACATCCTAGCTGTTACTAGGATATTGCATATACGCCCTTTTAACAATCTGGTAGACATTGTATCTTCTGATTTAATTTTAGATCATTTTGACTATCCCTGAAAAATAAACTTAATACCCTATTCTGTTCCTAAGACATTGTGCCTATGCTATTTCGACAACCTAGATGCACTTAAACCCCATTGATTCAGTATAACAGTAGCATTGGAATCATCAATAATATTAGCCCAGAAAGCTACAACTGAATACTCTCAGCCGTCCTTTAGATATTGCTGAGACGTTCTATTGATAACCAGCATGCACATAGTGCCTTTTGATTTAGTGTGAAAGCAACATGGACTTTCCCAGAAAGTTTCTACGTCACACCCTATTTCAGTACTAAGATATCCCACCTATGCCATTTTGACAACCTGGATGTACTTAGACTATTCTGATTTAGCTCAATAATAGCAGTAATAGTAGCAGCAGTATTTTTAATAGCAGTAAAAGTAGTAGTAGTAACATAGATATAGTACCTTTTTGTTAGGACACATCGGTTAATTCCTGATGATTACCTGAAGCAACGGTTAATTAAAGAACGTATAAGAAATATATAAATTACTGCTGATATTCTTCAGTTGTATATTTATGTGATAATATTATTTATGATTCCAATGATTCGGTTATAAACTTAAGACCCTATTCTGTTCCTAGGACATTGTGCCTATGCTATTTCGACAACCTAGATGTACTTAAACCCCATTGATTCAGTATAAACTTAATAATTCAGTTGTAGCTTTCTGGGCTAATATTATTGATGATTCCAATGCTTCTGTTATAAACTTAATACCCTATTCTGTTCCTAAGACATTGTGCTATAGATAAAGTACCTTTTTGTTAGGACACAGCTGTGACGTCCTGCTGATAACCGGCATCAACAGTGTATTTCAGATGAGTTCATCATCCCCCTCAACATTCCCTGAGATTTTCACCTTAATACCTTTGCTTTAATAGTAGTACTACTAGTAATCGTAGCAATAGCTGTTGTAGTACTACTATTAGTAGTAGCAGTTGCAGCCATAGTAGCAGTACCAGCTGTAGTAATAGTAGTATGCACACAGGGCCTTTCGGTTAGTTCCATATCCACCTTAACATGCCCTGAAAGTTTCAACTTACTATTCTAGAACATTTCTGGGATATTGTCGATACGCCCTTTTGGCAACCTGCATGAACATAGTGTTTTGATTTAGTTCAACACCCCCAAAAAACATTCCCTGAAACTTTCATCTTAATACCCTTATCCTAAGTAGTAGTCGTAGTAGCAGTAATAGTAGCAGAAGTAACAGGAGTAGCAGCATGCACCGAGTACCTTTTGATTAGTTCAACATCCCTTCAAAACACCCTGAAACTTTCAACTTAACACGCTAAGCCGTTCCTGAGACATTACTCATACACCCTTTTGGTGACCTGAATGCACATATTGTATTTTGATTTAGTTCAACATACCCATAAATAGGGCGTGTCAGTTATTACTGATAGACCCTTTTGACAATGTACTTGCACCTAGTGTGTTTTGATTTAGTTCAACATCCTCTCAACATTCTCTGAAATTTTCACATTAATACCGATATTTTAGTAGTAGTAGCCGCAGCAGTAGTAGTAGTGGCAGTTGTAGTAGTACTATCATTCAGATATTATCTTTTTATTAGTTCAGTACACCCCCACAACGAGCTCAGTAAGTCCCGAAAATTTGTTGGAAAATATGTAAAAAGGTATGTGAATCTGGGCAGCTGGGACTACAACACGTTTTACTCTTGGTTATCAAGGTGTTCGTTTTATTATCCCCCTTTGACTCAACAGTGTTGATATAATCTTGCTTCCGGCCTAATTTGATTTTCACTAGGAGGCACTTAATGACACTTCCTAATTTATGCATGTTGACCTTGGACTTGTTTCTGGGTGGCACTCCTTGTTTGTACTTGGGAAACATGTTCCTATCGCAGGTCATATAAATTCAATTATAAAGACTAATTTGAAAGGCCTAGAAAAAGAAGAATGGTTCAAAGTTGAAATCAATGCAAAATCTTCCTTCTAAATATCATATTTTATAAGCTAAGAGAAAACTGACAAGGAAAACTATGACAATGAGCAGGGGGAAGAGGATTATTGAAAACGTATTCAAGTGTGATTTATATTGGGGAGAAAGTGCTAGAGATTAAGGTGGAAACAAAGGAAATTAAGAGTGAGTAGAAAGTCCTATCAGGTAATTAAAAACATAAATTGATTTTCCCCTGAGGTTTCCTAAGTTTGAATTTTATTTTGACACCTCCAATAAAGAGAGCTATCTAAAGCCAGGCACTTTAAATGAATTGAGGTTAAATTGAAAATCTAACAAGAAATACGCGCAAGGACTTTATCTTTTCTTTTGGTTGGATCTGAACCGAACTCTATGTGATGTATGAACTAATATCCTAGTTATGAATTTCGAAGACTGTAAGCTGCTCTAGCAGCCCCCAGTATCCCAGATACTGGTGAAATAAGGAAATTCAGTTTGAAAAATCAAGATATCTACCAGAAAGAACTGTTATATCTCAGCAAAGTTTCAAGGAGAAAAGAACTGGCATTCTAATCATGCTATTTGAGTGCCTCAAAAAAAGAATCCAGACGCCACGGGAGGAGATATTCCAACAACTTCAGCCATCAAGACCATGGGCGTAGGCAGCATCCGGTCTAGGGGGGAGGGGCAGTGAATAGTGTGTTGGAGGGCCTTTTATCAACTTTTTTTCAAACAATATACTTTTACAGAAATATATATTTTAATTTTGAAGGTCTGGGGGGCAGCGGCCCCCCCCCCTGCTTCCCCCTCCCTACCACCCAAAACAATACCAAAAACAGAAAGACATGTTGGATATAAACTAAAAATTGCGGGAAAGGAAAAACTAGTGTATCTCAGGTGAACTTCTGTGATTCAGGGCTGTTCCGAATTCTGAGGAAAATTGAGCAGGAGGGGACTGAACCTGTAATCAAAACTAAGAACAAAAAAACTTGACAGAAAGCAGAAGTTGATCCCTGATTTCCAAGTAGAGCCTTTTAATGGGTTGAAACTTATCCAACCTCTGTGAGGGAGGGAGGGGAGGTGTGAAGGTAATGTTCATTACACCATCTATCAAAAAGTAACAGTAACATCCCAGGCCCTTCGGTTGTACAGTAAAAAATCAAATTTTTAGGAGAAAAAAGTCACCTAAATTTTCGTTATAAAAAAATCTACTAGAAACGATTATTAGATTGCCATTGCATTGGATTATCAAGATTGATGAGACGTAACAACAAGTGTCCTAGTTATGCCTTTCAAAGCTACGGGACAAATTTGATCTATGAAGGTGAAGTAGAGTCATTATGGAAAGGGGTTGTCTGATCTCAACCAAAATTAATCTGAAGTAACAGTTTACGTCCTTGTTACACTTCTTTGGAGTCTAAGAGTGATTCAACCACTGCCAAGGAAGGAAAAAGAGCGGAAGAGGTCTCTAAACTTTTGTCATCAGCAAGGCACATATAGATAACGGAGAATTTAAATACAGGCCGAAATCCATCGAGGGTGATTGTCTTTTATTATTATTATTTATTTTTATTATTATTTTAATTAGTCTAGGATGCTTCTAGGAATGTTTACGGAGTTTTTTTTATTTATTTATCAATTTAACAAAGGTAATAGTTAAGGTCGTTGGGGGGTATTTTTTTCTATGACCTAACCTCTGTGGTAGGGAGGGGTTGGATGCTCTGAAATTCCTTGTTGTCAGCCTAATTACAGGCTAAACTGGCGGAGATCAACCAAACCAGCAAAAAACTAAACTTTGGCTTCGGTCGTCCGTGCTACATTCAACCTATCTGAGGTAAGGGCTATATTTTTCCCATTCGCCCAAAACGAAATAGATGATACGATCACAGTTAACCGTTGAACGGATTAGTAGTACGGGGAGGTGGATCATCTTCAGGGGGGG
This sequence comes from Artemia sp. Qi Xiang Cuo, assembly GCF_049724085.1. Taxonomy (NCBI): domain Eukaryota; kingdom Metazoa; phylum Arthropoda; class Branchiopoda; order Anostraca; family Artemiidae; genus Artemia; species Artemia sp. Qi Xiang Cuo. The sequence goes on along the minus strand of NC_142797.1, from coordinate 58,004,875 downwards.
GGTCCAAAGGTTTATAGAGCATTTGCTGCTAAAGCAAGTACCATTTAAGCTTCCAGGTTTAGTTTGAATTTTGGAGTGGGGTATGTTTTTAAATCCGTTGACCGACTGTTATGAACGCGGGCTAAAACCAAAGGAAACCGTTCAGAGTCGAGAGGTGGGTTTGTCAAAAAACTAGACTTTTGATATATATATATATACCTTAAAAAGCTGTTATCTCCATATCCGCTTTATCGTTACTTCATACATATAAAACATTAATTCCTGGAGTTTTATAATTAGAAAATAATTGATTACCTGGAAACGGACTACACAAGTATCTCTCTATTAGACAGTCTAACATATTGCTCCAAAATTGTGGCCCACGGGTCACAATTGCTGCAATACTTCATAGCACCGGGCAACATAACACCAGGAGTATAGCTGGAGTTTGCTGGTTTAAGACTCATTCTGATCTGATCTTTCTTTTCTTAAAAACCTAAATATTGAATTGAAAACCCCAGATTCGGCTATGGGGATATTTCTGACCAACCTTGGAACGAGGTTTTCTACCCTTCGTGGCTAGCCACATCCAAATTCATTTCAAATTTGAATAGGATTATGTCGTAGATGTTTACTAAGTCAACACTTTAAGTCGTTATAGTCCTTTTTTAGTAATAGAAATTAATTTAATGACTTGCCATTACGATAAATTTCTAGTGGACAAATGCCAGTTTTGATTCTTCTTGTCTCACGATAAAAGCAGGATATTCGTTTCAGCACTTATATAAGCTTATTTACTGTAATCTTGTATTTTCTGAAATGAATAATTATATGGCCCGTTAGCGTGCAGTGTTAGGACATGCGACAGATGGACAAGAATAAAATTTCAAAATTTGACGAAAAGGTTAACAGTTAAACATAGGATTATGACAAGAATAAGCTTTATGATTCTTTCCAACGGGACAAAATTCAAAGTTAATAGAATCGGACCCGTTAAAAGTGTATGGGATTTTCTCTTCTTTTCATTTTAGGGCATAAAGCGACCTTTATCTTTCTGTAATAAAAGCTTGACTGTTTAACACAAAACTACTCAAAAATCCTGTAGGACTACTAGCGTACAAAAGAAGAAGATTAAAACTATATAAAGCATATGCTTTATCGTGAGGACAGCAAACAAAAAATAGTTTGCCCCCTTCTCCCAACACAAAATTCGAAATTTCCTTATATCTCACCTCCCCCAAAAATTACTTTCCTAAAAGTTTCAACTCGGATCCCCCAGCCGTAAGATAAATCTGAGTAGACTTACGAGAACTACAGATAAAATCCGTCGTCATTTTAATTGAGGTCCGTTGTATTCCCCTCAGAAAATTTTCCCACACGACAAATTCTCAAGAAATTTAAAATAGAGCAGCCAAGAGAAATTAAGACAAATAAAAAGAATGAATAAGATGGAATTACGGAAATTGTACCTATATTCCAAGATACATATAGAATATATAGTGTAAAATCAAACAGTTCGAGAACTGTAAGTAAGATCCGATTGGGCCAACAGTAACAAAAATCTAAAAAAAGAATTTTGATAACAATTAATGCATAAAAAGTAATCAGTTTTTTTTGTATATTATGAATACATAAAGTACGTTATGTTTATTATTACATATCAACCCCAACAAGCTTGCGGAAATTTGCCCTTATTTTCGGAAAATGGGGAAAACACCAGGCCGGATCCAGAGGGGGGGGGGGTTCAAACCCCCTCCCCCGAATTCTTTGTCCGACTGATAAAAATGTATAAAAACAAATGCATAAAAACAAAAGTTCGATGTTTCTTTAAAGTTTTTCTGTACCCCCCAAATCCCCCGAAAAAAACCTCCACAAACATGTATCCTAGATATGGCCTTGGGAATACATATCCAAAAAAGGCAAGTTATCACGATGAGAATAACACCATTAGAACCAGCATATTGGAGAACCCAACTGATGAGGTTCTAAGCTCCTATTTAGAAAAATGTGGTATTTTGCTCTTTTTTCCGAGAAGAAGGATCAAGGATACGTGTTTATTTGTTGCTTTTTTAGGAAATAATTTTAATAACAATATCACCCAATTGGTCGGTAATAATCACCGACTAGTCTGTGAGATCCATTGCCTCTCCCTAAACGTTTCAACTAGTGACGTCTCTGGTCGGTAACAGACCAAGTCCACGGGAAGTTTGCCATTCATTTGACGTTTTCAAAATATTTTCTTTAACCTTTATCTTACCATGTTATGATAACTCAACCCCCCCAAAAAAAAAAATACGAGAAGAGAATTAAAACAAACAAATTGTAAAAATAAATGCTACAGGATATTCTACACCATATATTCTGTTCAGGTTTTCTAAACACACGTAGCATGCGTAGCTGTGTTGGCCTCAGGCGGCTTGGTGCTGCAGTGGGTTGTTAGCAGCAGTAGTATTATAGGTAGTTATACCAAAAGTCCTCCTTTCCTTTATTATTTTTACTTGTCGTACTTTCTTTTTGGCCGTTCTGTCTTCCATATGGGGAAAACTTTTCGCAGGGATTGGATTTTCCACCAGGGGAAGTTTTCCGGGGGTATTCCCGTGGTGGAATATGCGTAGTACCTTTTAACGAAATCTGTTCATTGACAAGTGGTGGCTTGGATTAAGGCCTTAAGTAATCGTTGTATGTCGTCACACAATTATTTTTTTTAGAGCTGAAGGGTAATGTTTGGTTGGAAGTTACATAATATGGAGATTGTATGAAGTATGGAAGTAGATAGCCCGTAAAGAAAAAAAATATGATACTTGTACTTTAAATCGCGGACATTAATCGCAACCTGGTCCGCCCTTGGCTGTTTAGTGAATAGCGTTGGTTTCTGGTTGTTTTTCCTTAATGATTGACATCACATAGCCCCAGGGTAAACTCTAATTAAAGTGTTTTAATAAAGGAAAGAGTTCTTTGTCTAATTTTGTTATTATTTTTATCTCCTTTCCACTATTAATATCTTCTTTTTTGGTCTAATCTTGACAATCAATTTCTAACTAATTTCTAATTAGATCGATCCATTACCTCTTCAATTTAATTTGCCACCCTAATCCCGAAGCCATCTATCCCAATCCCAAAGATACGGCTTATGCTGTTAGTAATTTTAGATCGTTTCTAAGGAAGGTACAGAAAAAACGTAGCGCTACACTTTTTCGGGAAACGGATGAGGTAAAAGATAAAATTAGTTAATATACATTCCAAATCTCATTCCACAAAAACACGTTAAAGATCATTGGTGATGATAATGATGAAGAGAGTTACGCCATAGATGTAACAAACTCAGTCCCCTCTAAGAAGCACTAGTAGGTTGGTATATGCTAATTAGAAAACACTGATCTAAACATTGATTTCCAAACTCTGGTTAGTACCAGAGTATAATGAGATTATTACAACACAAAGATTCTATTTCTTCGGCTTTAAAGCAAGATTCTAAGTCTGAAGATTTCACTTCAGCCCTTTCAGAACATATTTTTAATTTTCCAGACCATTTTATTTTGTTCGAGAATGTCTCTTTGATTTCTAGGGATCGGGGTTTAAAGCAAAATTTTCGTGAAACTCTTGAAATAAAGAAAATCTTATTCAAGAATATTGCTTTGAATCGGGATACAGGTGAATATGGGCTGAACTCTATCTATGATAATTTATTAAATTCTGACAGAGTAAAGTTCAATTCACCCAATGTAGTTGACCTTTGTCCAAATGTTATAGCATTGAACGCTAATGAACCGAATCCAAGAAGGTCAAAGAAAATAGCTTCCGCCTTTTCTTTGAAACGAATTAGAGATTCAAATAATATGTAGTGTTATTTGATTTAGTATATAAACTTTTGTTTTAAATTGTTTTATTTTAGTTTTACTACTGATGACGGTCACTGTATATGTGACCGAAATATCTAGTATTTTTGTGAATTTCTATCACTGTTATAAAAAACACTGTCTATTAAAAGGATTTTATCCCTATTTGAACTTTTATTAATCGTCACTTCTGAAGTATGCGGCCATCTATGCTGAAAATATAGCCTATATTCCCGGAAACTGGGACAATGTAATTTAACCAGAAGGGTTTTGAAAATAAGACTGAAGAAAAATCATTTCTATGAAGAACTACCGTCTCCCTTCTGATCAATCTAGTAGACCTCTTCCCTTAACAGGAGAAATTAGGAAATTTTCAAAATATTTACTAATTTTAATGAACAATTATCCTAGAGATTCTCTTTTTCTACGTGTGTGTTTTAAACTTCTAAAAGCTGCATATGGCAACACATCAGCTATATTTTGTATTAAACAGAATTAGTTATAACATCAAAAAGTTCGTGGTAACAAACTGTAAGAAGCGAATCGGCTCCATAATAACTAAAATACTGAAAAAGGAATTTTGATGACAATTAATATATCAAAAGATTGAATTTGTATGCTGATTTCAAATATATAAAATTCATTAAGTTTAATATTACTCATCGAAAGCTACGAGTCTGAGAAAATTTGCCTTATTTTCGAAAAGGAAGGGGGGCGAACAATCCTAAAAGTCAAGTGATCTTAGTTAAAATCACAGTTCCACCATATCACAGAACCATACTGTACAGGTTTCAAGCTCCTATCTACAAAACTGAGAAATTTGAATTTTTGCCAGAAGAAAGATCACAGATGTGTTTATTTGTTTCCATTCGTTTTCAAGCACAATTCAATTATGTTTAAAAATGAAAAAAAAACTTTAAAAAAGTTTCAGTTTACACCAGTGTTTTTACAATTCTTATACAATTTGACGGTTTTACAGAGCAATTTTTTATTTTGTTTGGCCTGTCCTAGATTCATACATGCAAAAAGGAGCCCCCCCCCTAATATTGCCCCCGAAGACTCCTCTACTGAGCTGAGTTTCCAAGAGGCTTCATAGGGACGTACTTTTTCTATTTTCAAGTACAATCTAATTATGTCTAAAATTTAAAGAAAAAATGTTTTTTTCCCTTAATTTTCTATATGCAGGGTTCTTCTTCTTTTACTGTTATTATATTTTTTTTTTTTAAGAAACGGCTGCCGTATTATATGATCGAAAACGGTTATAGTTATCATTTAAAACATACAAGTATATGTCTGTATCCTGGCTACGGAAGAAGATTAAAAGATGCATTATCAAAAAATATATTTGAACAACGACAGAGTTCTTTGTTAACAGAAAACATCACACTTCCATTGCTTTTATGAAGTCTTCCTAGGCAATGTAGGGTATTTAAAATTATAAAATTCCATTTTATTTGATTTTTTTTTCAAGAATAAGTAATATTAAGAGAAAATTTTTTCAGCAATACAGCAATTCTCAACAATAATTAATACTGAACATTATATGAATAAAACGGGAAGTATTGCTTCTCTTTTTTGTTTAACATATTGCTTTAAATTAATTTTAGGAATTCAAAAAGGAATATTTAATTCTTTTTGTTAAACTGCTATTTTGTAGCAAGAGTCTAAAGATACACGATTTTAGTCCTTAAAAGTAACTATTAATTTAATTTCAAGGGATTATATATATTCAAAAAATAAATAAGTAATAAAAAAAATAAAAAATAAAAAATAAAAAAATAAATAAGCTCAATGACTATGCAGGCTAGTTAATTTTATAATAAAAAAAAACTTCCTAATCCCCAATAAGCTCAATAAATTTGTAGCTCAATAAGCTAAATAATTATACAAGCTAGTTAAATTTGTACTACAAAACTTCCTAATCTCCAATAAGTTTAACAACTTTGTAGGTCAAAAAGCTCAATAACTATGCAGGCTAATTACAATTTTTAACTATAAAACTTTATATTCTCCAATAAGCTCAATATCTTTGTAGCTCAATAAGCTTAATAACTATGTAGGCTAGTTCTATTTTATAATTATAAAAATTTATATTCTTTAATAAGCTCAATATCTTTGTAGCTCAATGATTATGCAAAATAGTTATATTTTATAACTATAAAATTTTCTAATCCCCAATTAGCTGAATAACTTTGCAGTTCAACAGGCTCAATAAATATGCAATCTAGTTACATTTTATAACGATACAACTTTATAGTCCTCAATAAGCTGTGTAGGTCAATCGGCTCAAATATTTTTTAGCTCATTAACTATGTAGGATAGTTGTATTTTATGACAATAAGACTTTCTAATCTCCAATAAGCTCGATAAATTTGCTAGTCTACGCAGTGCTGGATAGCACTCTATACGCAGCTCTATGTCGGAATAGAGAAAATTATTAGGCCTAGCCTGTATTTTTGGAGCGGGGTTTACTTCAAAAATAAATGATTTGATGTTCTTTCCAAATATAGAGTTTTCCGAAAGTTAATGCTGTTTCTAAATATTCTTTCCAAATATAGTATTATAATCAGAAAATTCAAGACACAGTTCAAGGGAATAAACCTAGGTGAATGGTTTACTAGCGGTGCATCATCGGCACCATCATCCTGGCACAACAAATTCTGTCATTAAAGCAAAATTAATTGAGTTGAAGGATGGCAAAAAAAAGATAATAATAGAAGAACCAATCAAAATCAGCGAAGCACCAAAAAACGATGGAAGATTTAAAAGCAATTCAATGAAATGGCAAAGTTAAAGAACTAAAAGAATAATAAATGAGGTTTAAAAAAGATTTGATATTTCAGTATTAAAAATTGAAAACTACTTTATAGTATCAAAAGATGCTAAGCTGCATGCCAAATTATTTTCATACTACTTTCCGAGTTTTTACTCTTAAAACCCCTCCTCCCCCCTGCCACTAAAAAAAGCATATAATATACATGGGTGAGGTTCGTAAGGCCTTAATTACACTAATTAATAGGAAGGAAGCAAGACTAGAATACCAACTTTAGGAATGAATTCTAATTTCCGAAGTTGGCAAAATTGAAGTATTGTTGAAAGTCTAACAAGTTGAAAGTAAAACCAAACAGTAATACAGTTCCACAAAAATTTAGAAGATTGTTAAACCTAGTTTATATCGTTCAGATAATAGGACCCCCTTGACTACCCTAAACCTTTAAGAGAGTAAATTCCTGTTCACGTAAAGGAAGCTTTAAAGCAAATTAATTTGCCCTGAGCAAACTTAAAATTAGAACAACTCCCTGAAAACGCGGTCCGTCTAGAATTGGCGTGATTGCCCTGCCTCACTTTTGACTCTTAAAAAGGGCACTAGAACTTCGGATTTCCAAATTGAAAGTACCCCCTCCAATGTCTATAAGAACAACATTTCGATAAAACCCATATAAGTTAATAGTAAGCAACTAGTATAACTTGTAGCCCTTGCCCTGAGTACTTTGAAGGGGGGGGGGACCTCCTCAAAGATATGTTAGACAGAAAATTGTTCCGACAAATTTGTTTAGGTTTACATTCTCAGTTGCCATACAAAGAGCCACAACAAAATTCTAGTAAATACAACTTGGGATTTTGTAGATTCAGTTCTGGGTACTAGATATGGATGGGTATTTGGTATTAGATATGGATCATTATGAATGCGATTAAAATTAGCTGATTCTCCAAGCTAGTGTTAGCTGAATCTCGCTATTACTAAACTCTCAATATGAATATGCTTTACATACGGAGAGCCCGTGTCTGACCATGTTTCTCTGGATTATATTATCTTAAGATACATGGCTCTATGAAATTTCGAAATAAAACACGAATTTCAGAAGTTAAAATACATTCTTATTTTAATATTGTTACTAAATTATAACTATTATTAATATTTGAAGCGCATAGAAGTACTTCTTTTCTTTTAAATAAACGAAAGAAAGAATTTACTGGTTTTTGTCTCAATCCACCAATCATCTGGTTGAAAAATACCCAAGCTTTTTTTTCTTGCTCGTATTTTGTGCTCGGATATGAAAAACGTACTAAAACACATTCTCTTATGAAGTTAAATAACAAAACAATTTTTTTTACTGAAAGTAAGGAGCGACATTAAAACTTATCACGTACAGAAATTATTCCGTATATGAAAGGGGCTATCCCCTCCTCAACGCATCGTTCTTTACGCTAAAGTTTTTATTGTTCTAAAAAATAGAGCTGTGAGAAAGATTCAAACATTAGCATAAAGAGCAACACGTTGAGGAGGCGACAGCCCCTTTCATATACGGAATAATTTCTGTTCGTTTTAAGTTTAAAAAAAAACTAGTTTTTTTTTTACTGAAAGTAAGAAACGACGTTAAAACTTAAAATGAACAGAAATTATTCCGTATATGAAAGGGGATGTCCCCTCCTCAACGCCTCGCTATTTACGCTAAAGTTTTTTATTTTATAAAAAAAATAAGAGTAGTTATAAAGTCAAACTTGAGCTTAAAGAGCGAGGCGGTGAGGAGGTGACAGCCCCTTTCATATACGGAATAATGCCTTTTCCTTTTAAGTTTTACTGTCACTCCTTACTTTCAGTTAAAAAAACTTGTTTTGTTTATTTAATTTCTGAACGTATTTAAATTAATACAGGTTTTGACTTTGGCTCACCGTACATGAATAATTAAAACGAAATGTGCAAATTAATTTTACTTTTTTTTGGCTAAATGGCTTTCTCGAAAGTTGTTTAATTTTATTTACAAACGTTTTAATTATTAATAATTATACGTAACTTACGAATTAAGCTACGTAACGAACTTCTATATTAGTATATTTTTATTACGTATATTAGGGGGGTTCACCCCCCTCGTTAATTCTTTAAGAAGACCCCCTTAATTACAAAGGCCATTAATTAGAATAAATAGCTCTTATGAAAGTACTATAAAAAACTTTAGCGTAAATAGCGAGGTGTTGACTAGGGGGCGAACCCAATGATATACGTAACAGTTTCTGTTCGTTTTAAGTTTTGATGTTGAAAATTTTTAGTGGGAAAGTTTTTCAGTTGAAAACTTGTTTTTTTTATTTAATTTCTGTTCGTTTTTTTAAATAATGCTGGGAAACTCGGCGCCCCCTTCATAGCAATGTCCCTTCCTCCAAGAAAACTTCCTCGATGGGAAGATCCTCCCACGTAACCCCCCCCCCTACCAGAAATAATTTCCCTTGAAAACGTCTGTATACTTCCCAATAACCAATACTATATGTAAACATTGGGCAAAGTTCATAACTTGCAGTCCTCCCCCAGGGACTGGGGGGATCAAGTCATCCTCAAAGACATAGTTATTATATTTTCCGACCATGCTGAACAAAATTTCTATCTCAAAATTTTGATCGGGTGACTTTGGGAAAAAATGAGCGTGAGAGGGGCCATAGTTGCTCTCCTTGTTTTGGTCAATTAAAATAGGCACTATAAATTTTAATTTCCATTTGAATGAGCCCTCCCACGATATTCTAGGACCACTGGGTCGATACGATCACCCCTGAAAAAAAAAACAAAAAAAAAACGCATCCATGATCTTTCTTCTGGCAAAAAATACAAAACTCCACATTTTTGCAGATAGGAGCTTGAAACCTCTACAGTAAGGTTCTCTGATACGCTGAATCTGATAATGTGATTTTCATTAAGGTTCTACGACTTTTAGAGGGTGTTTCCCTCTTTTTTCGAAAATAAGGCAATTTTCTCCAGCGCTTTTCTCCAGCAACTTTTGATGGGGAAGACTAAACGTGATGAACGACTAAAAGGAAGACTAAACGTAAATGTGGACTTTATCAATTTGGAATACAAAAACTCCATTTTTCACACTGAAAACGTAATTCAACGTGAAGTATCAAAATCTTAAGAGACCACCATCAAATGAAATACAACTAGAAATCTCTTAATTTCCGAATATATCTAAACTTCACTAAGTTGGTCTATTTCTCAGGGCTTCACAGGAGTTCTTGTTGACCCCTCAAATTTGGAGATTACACAAAATCGACTCTGATTAATACACAAACTATTAAAGATCCCACGGGAGCCTAGAGATACATCCGACCAAAACTTTCGGGACATCAAAGCTGAAATCTTAACTTGGAACTTTGACTGGAATAACTACCATATCAATCAGAACATTCATATTCTACATATATACGAGAGTAAATAAATTATAGCATATAATTTTCCACTACCTTTTAGGAAAATAAGCATAAAAAAAAATATTTCGATGTAGCCAAAGATGGAAAAACACATAGATTCTTTGCTCTCGGTAAGTCTGCTTTGGAAAAAATCCGCTAGAGACCTAATAAATCAGAGGGTTTTTCTGGACTAGTAGATATAATCTAGCAGATGTCTGTGAAGAAAAAATGAGGGGGGGGGGGAATCCCAAGGGTAAAAATACTCGCGCAGGATATTTTTTCGATTTGAACTTGATGAGATAATAATATTCAAAGGATAAGTTAACAGAATTGTATATACAGGGTAAGTTGCACACTCAGTTATTAAAGGCCAGATTGAATACGTTTTTAATAGTTACAGAAAAACAATAGCTGAAAGTACCCATAACCAATGCTGAAATCTCAACGTAATACTTTTGCTATTGCACAGTTGGAGGGGTGCTTTCAAAAACTCTCCAAAGCAGTTGGAAGCCTAGTCTAATTTGTAATCAACCTAAAATCAGACCAGTCGTCTTTCTTCTACGATACAATGTTTCTCTTTACTTTTTGAACATTGAAAATTTTCGCCAGACTCAGAACCGTGCATGTCATCGCCAATAAACCTTAAAAGTTGGCACATCAAAGGCGAAACATCCACAGGAAATTTTCAATTTTAAACAACTCTTTAGGGGGGAAGGGAAATTCTCCCTGCAATGCTAGGCTTGTATTCATGAAATCTTCTACCAGGTCGGTTAGCACCTTTCCGTGTTTTATTTTTGAAACATATTTAAAGCCATTTTCCAAATCCCATGAGAAAGTTAGACATCCTTCTCCAAAAACTTAACAGTCAGCACATCAAAGCTGAAATCTCAACAGGGAACTATAACTGAAAGGGAAAGCAATGCTTTCTACTTTTCTTAAATCAAGTAGCATATTGGGAGTTTCAGTGAATGGAACCGTCAGTCCAAAGTATCTTCAATCACGTTTTATTTATTATCTCAAGTGAAAGGTTGTCAGGACAAAACCAGAGGTCAATTGAAATACATCTGAGCCATGTAGCTTTTTCCTGAATCAATAGCAGATTGCGGCAGCCACAGAGAACAGAGAAACGCAAACGCAACGCAAGAACTGCCCAAAGCAGCTACATATAGAAAAATATAGAAACTAAAGAGAAAATCGAAATAATCTTAAGATTCAAAGGGAGGGGCGTGCGAGCCCGTTTGTCATCATTTTCCCCCTAGAAAATAATCATTTCCTGATACTCTTACACAGATGGACAAATCATATCATTTTTCAAAAATCCCACGTGGGAGTATGGAGCCGAGGATCCGGTTTGGACCTGAATTTGAAAAGAAAAAAAAAAGTTTCTAGCCATCTCCTGAATTTCAAATCATATTAATTGGATGAAATCTAAGACCGTGAAAGCCAAAGAATTCATTACATGTGAATTATGCAGGGAAAGACTCTTTCCCTTTTTCAAAATTTTCTTTGATTATTAAAAAATAAACTCTTTTTATGTATTTCTTATATATATATATATATATATATATATATATATATATATATATATATATATATATATATATATATATATATATATATATATATATATATATATATATATATATATATATATATATATATATATATATATATATATATATCCTCCCATGTATGTTCTATTCTGATAACGACAATTTGGTCATAAGAAAAGAAAAACCCATAAAAAGAAAACAAACCAACTTGTGATAACAACATTTTTTGGTATTAGAAAGTTATAGATGAAGCCACTAGAAAATTTTTAAGGTTTCGCTTTCAAAGCAACGGAATGACTCTTATAACCTTTTAAATTCATAAGAATATTCTCTAAAAATAAGGATTAACCTTAACTTTCGAAAAATGGCAATTTCTCAGAGTGCATATTAAGACACCCTTAAAAATAATCTTTATATTTAACCCTATAAGCCAAAACATAACATGATCAATCCAAAAAAATCCAATCCTGTTTGTTTTACAGACTCGGTCTGATTGTCTTCTGAACAATTCAAGTATCTTACATGTGACCTAAATTGTCCTCTAGCATCAGGAAAACGAAAATACAAGAGTGACATGAGTTCTTTTTTTAGGGGGGGGGAGGGGTAGGGGGGTGTATTTTCAATAACTATGGGAGGAGAGGTAATATTATTGCTTTTTCATATAAATTCACCAAAAAAATGCTTCTTTAATGAAATTACTCTAAAAAAGGTATTTTTCAAATCTAGGGGGCGGAAGAAAAATTAGGGGGAATATACCCCCTTACCCTCCCACCCAGTTGATGCCACAGCTAACGATTAAAGTTACGATAGTTATAAATAAAGTTAAAAGTTAATTAACGGGTAAATTCGAATAAGAAAGTGAAAGTTGAAATACAACATTTTCTGCTATAAATAAATAAATAAATAAAAAAAAAAAAATGATAGTGGTACCCTTCTAAAAAGTCGAATAATTATACAAATTCGAGTCCAATTTTTCTAAAATCTCAGATTTTTTCTATTTTCAATTCTGTTTAATCCCCCATCGCTACTCAAAAAAAAAAAAAAATACTTACATTCAACTTTGACTAGGGTCGTTGCTTCTACTTTACCCAGTTTGCTCGTAGCAAGACACCTGTAATTAGCTGACTCATGTACAGTACTAAGGAACAAAATATTGCCCCCAAGGGGTGCTTGATCTTCAGGTGTTAACTCTTCGGGACCTCTACGCCATCGAACATAGGGAAGAGGAGATCCACTGGCTTTGCAGGTAATATTTAAGTCTTTTCCGGCCTTTACTTCGTGGATAGGGAAGATTTGTTGAACAAAGTTCGGGGGAACCCGGCGAACTGCCAAAAAATAAAATATAAGCTAATTTATGGAAGAAATAGACAGATTTGGTTTCTAGTGTCAAGTTTACGAGCGTGTACAAACAAAATATTTTAAACAATATACTCATATTGTAAACCATAGCTATGAGACATCCTACTGGAACTTACTAGAAAGGGTTGAAAACAGATTACTGCGTGTATTTCTCGTATCAAAGTTATATATAATTACTATTTAAAATTTTAATCAAGGGATTTCCCTTATGCAGCTTATCAACTATGGGTTACCCACTTTCAGCCACCTGGTGTAATTCTAGGAGCGCCACTTGTGCCACACCGTTCCACCACGAGTGGCAGAGTTCCACCAAGATTGGCACAGTCCCCATAACGCTAGGCTGAACTCCACCATGCTTGGCACAGTCACCGCAACGCTTGGCAAAGTTTTGCCACGCTTGGCACACTTTTGCAACGCTTGACACGCGCCACATAGGGTGTACGTGATTTCTGACACCATCTCGCTTACTAAGTCAATTTGAATGGTTCAACACAAAAAAAACATTGTTTTATCTAAAAATATCACAAAAACGTTCATTCTCAGAATTTTTGCACATATTGTGTCGTATTAATTATGAATCAACTAATTTTTTTATAATAACCGTTTATAACTAACGTATTTAAGCTGATGTTATTGCTTTGTTACACATTTTTATGAAGTTTTTTTATGTTACATATTTTTATTTTTATGATGTTCCTACGGTAACATCAATGGCGGATCCCAAGCCTTTATTTGATTGGATGATTTGAGTCACGTGAAAAAAATAAGTCCCCGACCACAGGGCTATTGAAATGCACTTGTAACTGGTCGCCAATCTGTTCATTACGCGGGATAACAATATTTACATTTTCTTAGTTTAAAGTAACGGCTTTCAAGGGGGTTGCATAAAGTACCAAGGCTATGAAAATGATCCGTCTAACAACGGAAAGCAACAAGAAATTGATTTTTCCTAGAATACAAGCTAAAATTCTATCGGAATACAGCCTACACACGATAACTGTGGTATGCATTCTTCGCGGAACACAAAACTGTTATTGCGAGCAACAACAATTGAAAACATGCAATACTTGGGGCATGTTATCCGTATGACAGAGGATAGACTTCCTAAAACTGCCTAAAACTGCACTGGAATGGCAGCCGCAGGGATCCCATAGAAGAGGACGGCCGAAAAAATACACTTCGTCGCACCTACCAGCGGGACCTCAAACACATCAATACGACGGTCCAGCCCCAGTGGGAAGATATATGGGCAGCAGCACATATGAGGGATGATTGGCGGCTCTTCCTGGATGCCCTGGATGCCTCTGGTGGCAGAGGAGGAACTAAGGTCTAAGGTAAGGTATAATGGTTATAAGAAATTGAGCTAATGGGCCTACACAGATATTCCCAATTTCAAGGAGATATGGACGATTTAGATTAATTTGGTCACGATTCCATGTTTTTGTCAAAGTATAAATACTGCGAAACAAGAGAAAACAAAGACTTTTCAAAGCGCTGGTGCCCTAAGTTACTCACCTACTGGCGGAGATGTTCCACCGCTAGCTGCAATACCCGACAAAATTTCCTTCACTCTGTTATCAGCAGGGTGAAAAATATGCTTGGCCTTCTTTCGGATTTATATTCTAAGCTTTTGCCGAAAAGTATTCATGAAGGCTTCTTTTACAGAGCCTAGTCAAAAACCAAAGATTTCAGAGATTGTATTTTCATCTTAAACATAAAGAGTAGCGGGTCTCCAGAAGCAGACACGTTAAAAAAAAAGAGGTGTTTATAGATTGCTAATTTTATGCTTCTTATGCTTTTATTCGCCTTTGAGATAATTTATTCTCAAACCTCATCCCCCCCCAAATGGTCTATATATATAAACTATAAAACTGAAAGAAACACTAAAACGAAACTCTTACTTCATACTATGCAGCATATTTATATTGATCAGATTTTCATGTTTCATTCCATTATTAGTCACATTTCAACTCATTTAAAATGGTATTTTTATCCAATATACAATACAATCACTCAGGCAAAACTGGATATCTTCGAGTCTACACAGCATAACTGGTTTATGACGGAACAAAGAATGGAAACAACATCAAACAGATATATTACTAGGACTCTAAAGGGGTCCATCAGGGGGGAAATGTGCAGTGTCTTGGCCCATTGCTTTTCTCAATTTATATCAATGACTTGAGTGAGTCTTAAAAGGATCCCGGACTTACAGTGCTGTTTGCCGATAATACGGGATGTAGTGTCTCTGTACCCAATGATCTGATACTTCGGGAAAATATATGTCAGTCAATTGATAAAATTATGTTGTGGTTTAAGTCTAAGCGTCTGACAGCAAATTCTGAGAAGAGAAAATTTATTATTTACTCTCAGACTTCAACTTCTTGTCCTGGACTCCAGTCAGTTGTGGCCTCAAACAACGTGCGTATTGAGCGTGTTAGCTCTGTACGCTACTTAGGAACTATCATTGATGAACACCTGTCATTCAAACACCATATTAGCCATCTTCAGTCGAAATTAAGCAGAAATGCTGGAATCATGCGTCACCTGAAGTTTATTTTACCTTATAGTGTATTGAGGTCCGTTTATTTCAGCTTAGTACATTCTTACCTTAATTATTGTCCACTTGTTTATTGGGATACATTGGGATCCTTGGTTATTAGAATAGATTTAGGAGCAACTTACTGCCACTCCAGAGACAACGGAATAAAGGACTGTGAGTGCTAAAAGAATATGTTCCATCTCCTGCTTTAATACGAAACAAATCAAGTACTCAGTGTTGTTGTATTGAATATCCTTCCAGTTAAACAGTTTGTAATGTTTCAGTCAGTTCTTTTTGTTGTTCAGTATCGTAAGAAAGCATTGCCTACGAATTTTGATCAATCTGAGCTGTTACATTGGATGAGGTGGATTAATGTCGACAGTCCAGGAGGCAGTGGATGGTCCGTCAGCCACCAATTAAATGCGAGAGATAGAAATAGTTTTTCACTTAGAAATAGTTTAATTACAGTATGGAATAAGTTTGGTAAAAATTGTAATCTATCTCTTCCCCTATCAACACTAAAAAATAAAATTAAGGAATGCCAATGAAGATGTAATTGGTTAATAGGTGTGTGTATGTGTACATATGTGTATGTGTATGTTAGTGTGAGTATGTGTATGTGCTTGTACATACATCTGTACGCCTTTTTGTATGACATGTTTGGCAGGAGTTGGTCCCCCGCCAAACATGTCAAAAAAACATGCCAAAAAGGTAATACACTTTGGAAATTTTGTTATACTGTAGAGTTGAGGAGCCTGGAAAGACGAGTTACTTATGTTTTTTTATTATTACTTTTTTTATTTTTGATGGTAGTTTGAAACAGAAAATTAATGAAATTTATTTTAATTTATATATATATATATATATATATATATATATATATATATATATATATATATATATATATATATATATATATACATATACATATATATATATATATATATATATATATATATATATATATATATATATATATATATATATATATATATATATATATATATATATATATATATATATATATATATATATATATATATATATATATATATATATATATATATATTTCTACAGCGCTAAGACATAGAGCGCTACAAACATAAGAATCGACTTTAGAGGACAAGTTATGTCACGGGAAGATGTTTTTGAAATCCCCGTTCCCCCCAAACTCAAAATTTTCCAAAATTCTATTTTAGAGGCTTTTTGAATATTTCTAAAGCGTTAATTTTGTATGGGAAGTGGGGTGTTCGGGAAGGAGGGCAGCCCCTTCATATGCAGAATGGTTTCTGTTCGTTTTGGGTTTAGGTGTTGCTCCTTACTTTATGTTAAGAGAATGTTTTTTTTTATTCAATGAATCAAAAGAATTGACTATATTAGTTCCATTGATATGAATTTCATTATGCTCTGATTCAGCGAATCAGAGAACTCCATTACCGACTTACTCTGAAATAAAGATGATATGGACTACGTCTTATCTGTGAATAGGGAAAGCATAAAATACGTATTCTGCCCAGCATAAGAAAAAAATTACCTTAATCTATACTGGATATACAATTCCTTGCACCTCGCGGGATTGAACCAGAGAACTCTTGGATACAAAGTCTTGGTTTGTTCCACTACGCCGGTACAAGGTGACTGGTTATTTCATTTTAGAACACTTTGATGTAAACTGGTCGTAAATATAGTGTAAATATGTATGGTCTTGCTCCGTATTTAGTGGAGTCATCCTCATCAGGCCTCGTTTATTTTACTTATCACCTTTGTGCCGCATTAAGCCAGTAAAAAGAAGTGGGTGTATCCATAAATTAACTCTAGTGGGGAGGGGCTATGAAGCTAAGATGAAACAAATTGTTATGGGGAGAGTTCTCTTGCCTTTATTGTTTTGTAATTGTTTAGCCTTGGTACACCTCATAAGGAGACATGTTAAGAAAACAATTCTTACTTTAAAATATGTATAATGATCCTAGTTCTTATATTATCCAAGGGGAGAACCTTTATCATCAAGTCTTTCCTAAATTTGGAAATCTTCTCGTAAGAATTTTTCTTAGCTATGACCAATTAAAGGAAACAGTAAAAATGATCATTATTTGGGTGGGATCAAACTTTTTCGAAAATTAATCTTTTTCTAGAGCCCAAAATCGGATTATTAATAATTCATTCATTTTATATTCTATTTCTTGTGTAACTATGAGCATGGTTAATGCTGGAATACCTACATATTCCCATATTTCCAGAAACAAAAAGTATAATCCCTCAAAAACGGTACTTTTACCGTGTGAATTGATCATTTAGAGCCATTCCAGAATTTTTAGCCGTGTCTCTAAAATTCAATACTTTTGCGGGGGGGGGGGGCCAAACTGTGACCTACCAAACAAGTCATGTACGCAAAAAATTTAATTAACAAAAGTTAATTGTTTTCAGTTTTTACGAGTTTTACGAAGAAAACGAGTTTTTGCGACCATTAGTAAAATTGGGAGAAAAAATGTTCCGATTATGATTTAATTGCCAAAATTAATGTTTGTCCAGGAACAGCGAGATAAGTAATAAAATGAGTAATTTAACGATTCAAGGGCAAGCTTTGAAGCCTTGGGACAGTCGGGTAGAGAGCATTTTCTTGGTACTTTACTGTTAAGGTCACACTACATGATGCTCCAACCGAGGGGCTAATAACTGACCGTCGCAGATGTCCCTTCCTTCGTGCCTCCGGCACACCCGAAACAGCGTGCTACTGGAAGCGAAGGAACACAGTTTTATCTTTGGCTTATGGAAAGCGTACGGCGCATGTTTTACGACGGCAAGCTTTCTCCTCTTGAGAGGTTATCTTTACTTGGTCGTGTTATTTACTGCGTTCGACATTGGAGATCATGGGTCCTAAAAAGTGGACATTATGGTTTGAACGAGAATTTTATTACCACAAACCTTTACCATTGCCTAGAGATAAATATGCATTCCCTAGTGCTTCTCATTCGTCGATTCAAACGGGTTGGGCTCGAACGTCTTTTCAAACTCTCCAACATGATATCGGCTTGTATGCCGGAAAACCAGATCAACTCAAAAACCTTTCAGACAAAGAAAAATGCAATCTTTTAACAAGTCACTTCAAGCCGAACCAGAATTTTCCATCTCATTCGAAAGCATTTATCGAAAAGGGAAAAACAAAAGTTCGATCCTTTCAGTACTCCTGGTTACAAACTTTCCCAGAATGGTTGGTCTTCAGTCCATCGTGCATGGGTCTTTTGTGCAAAATGCGTTTTATTCGCTTGTCAAGCTGCTGGGAAGGGTAGCCATCAGGTTCAAGGCTCTCTAGTCTCGAAACCATACACAGAACTCAAGCATTTCCTTTCAGACATGCGGGCGCATCAGAACTCTCGTTACCATCTTGATTCAATGATTAGCGCCGAAAGCATTGTCTCCGTTTATGAAAAACGAACTAGGAGCATTGTGTCTGCTATATCGAGTGCAGAGGCTGAAATAAAACAGAAAATCACTAAAGTCTAACACCAAGTCTGCGCGCGGTCCTTTTTTGCGGGGGGAATGAATTACCTCTGCAAGGAAACAAAGAGGAGAGTAAACTATGCGACAGAACTAACGTAAATGAAGGCATTTTTCATGGTGTTATGCGTTTAATGGTAGAGAGTGGAGAGAAATGTCTAAAAGAACACTTCAAAAATGGCGCAAAAACTGCGCAGTATATATCTCCAATCATTCAAAACGAACTGATCGATTGTGCCGCGTCCATTATTGTGCCAAGCATTGTGAGTGATGTAAATAGTTCAGTAGCATTTTGAATCCTTGCCGATAAGACTACAGACATTTCCAATAAGGAACAGTTAGTTATTGTAGTCAGATACTACAATGAAACTCGTGCTTTACTTGAAGAGCGGTTTCTCGGGTTTTTCTGTTTGTGGAAATCTCACTGGCTCTGCAGTAGCGGAACAAATCATCAGCCAATGCATTGCGTTCGGCTTAAAAATGGAGAAATTTGTGGGGGTTGGTTTTGATGGGGCCAGCAACATGTCAGGCTGCTATTCTGGTGCACAGGCAGAAATTGGGAAAAAATATCCGCATGTGATCTACACCCAC
The DNA here is from genome assembly GCF_049724085.1 of Artemia sp. Qi Xiang Cuo. Lineage (NCBI taxonomy): Eukaryota > Metazoa > Arthropoda > Branchiopoda > Anostraca > Artemiidae > Artemia > Artemia sp. Qi Xiang Cuo. Next base: position 57,985,346 of record NC_142797.1, on the reverse strand, counting down.
TGTGCGTCGCACAGATTAAATTTGGCTTTATGTAAAATTAGTCGGGTAGGACTTGTTAGATCAACCTTTGCTACTATACAGCAGATTGTATCATTTTTATCATCCTCACCAAAAAGAACGAATATGTTTGTAGAAGCGGTCGCTGTCGTTTTTCCCGATAGTACTGTGAGAAAGCTTGTGAAGTTGTGCGAAAAGAGATGGGTGGAGCGTCATGATTGCATTTTAGTTTTTATGTCTTTTTATTGTTTGATTATTTCCGTACTTGAGGAAATAGTTGGTAGCATACTGTGCAACACGAAAGTTATTTCAAAAGCAAATGCATTGGTTTCAACAGCAACCAAATTTAGTTTTATGTTCATCATGGCTATACTAGACTTTATTAGGGTCATAATGCTCTCTGTCTCTAAGGCACTGCGAGTTGAAGATTTAGACTTAGTTGGGTGCTGTCAGCATATTAAGCTATGTTCTGATACTTTACTGCAGTCAAAACAAAATGATTTTGAAACAGTTTTTCAGAAAGCCTATGAGCTGGCACAAGAGGTAAATGTGGCTCCGGCTGTTCCCAGGTCTATCCGCCGAACGTCCATCAACGATAATGAGTCCATCAAGGTTTTTTATCGCGAGTCATTGTTCGATCCGTACTTTGCTTCACTTATTGAAGAACTTGATCAAAGATTTTTGCGCCACCAGGAGGCATCTTTCAAAATCGGAAGGCTTTTGCCAGCTAACATTGAGTCATTAAATATTAATGAATTTTTGAACGCTGTTGCTGTTTACGAGGGATTTCACAGGGGTAGACGTGCGCTCGAATGTGAGTAAGTCCTTTGGAAACAGAAGTGGCTTGGAAAGTCTGAGAAACCATCAACTGTTGCTTCGACTCTTGCGTCATGCGATGCAAGATTTTTTCCCATGCATTCAAAGGCTTTTGACGATTTTTCAGACATTACCAGTGACTACCGCTTCTGCTGAGAGGAGCTTTAGCTGTCTTAAGCGATTAAAAACCTATCCGCAGAGCTCCACGGGCGAGGAGCGTCTGAACGGACTAGCTAACATGACCCTGAACCAGGATATCCAGGTCGATGCTGACCAAGGTTTTGATCCATTTGCAGCCAAAAAAGACCGGCGGCTATTACTGTGAGAGGTTAGACAGTCTTTCGTTGCTCGTTTCTCAAGTGCAGTTGATTCTGTTTTTTAAATTTTAATTGTACTTTATCCTCTGTAAACAATGTTAATATCAATACATTTCTTGCTTTCATGGCTGTTATAATAGGTAGACTGAGGACCCACCCCTCCGAAACCAAATTCTGGGCAATTGTCTTTGATATAATATTATTTTTTATTTATTTGGTTCTCTAAAACACGGGTCTCATAGGCAAATACAAGGAATAATGAATTTCTTTATTTTATATTTTCTAAATTCTGATGCTTCGTGGCAGTTCCAAAACAACTACTCGCCCAAAATAGAAACTCTCACTGCTTCTAACTTTTTTTTAATTCTTACTATTGGAAAAATATTGTAATCCATTCTCAAACAAAAAAGTCTACAACTAGAAATACTCATGACAGGTGTGTACTTTTAATTTCTTTACCTAGCTACCCCCCCCCCCCCGCCTGAAATCTTGCACTATGATAGATAATTTTCTTGCTCACATGACTGCAATAAAAAGGTAGACTGACGCGCCCCCCCCGAAACAAAATCCTGGATACGCCCCTGTTGATTCCCTACTTCTGGTCAGGACGCCCAACAACGGATATAAAGCCAACACGGGGGTGGAAACCGGACAAAGTAGTAATCAATGTAAAATCAAATCAAAAAGACTTACATCGAACTTGAAGAGTAAACTGAGGCGAAACAACTGTTCCAATTTTATTTTCAGCGACACAATCATATCGACCTTGGTCACTTTCATCACTTTCAAAAACATCAAAACGTCCAACGTTGTCATTCATGCTGACGCGGTACCGAGAGTTGCTCAAATTCAGGGGGTGGGAGTCACGGATCCACGTCACAACTGGTGGAGGGTTGCCTTCGACTTCACATATCAAAGTTGTATTACGACCCTTTTCAACTTGAGGTGTTGGTACCGGATTTCTTGTGATACACGGAAAGCCATGCGGAACTTTGTTTTCTAAAGAAAAGTATATGTATATATAACATGTAGATGCCGTCAAAGTCCATATAGACAAAGGCAGATACCAAGAAGTTGATAAGTACAGAAACACTGGCAAACTGAACTGAAAACACTGAAAACATTGGAAAACAGTGAAAACAGTGGAAACTGACATATTTTCAGTTTCTAAACGGTGCAGCCTTCGTGCTACAAGGACAGAAAACTCGTAATAAAAACAGCAGCTGTAACAAAAAATATTACCCATTAATGAATTATTTAAAAGAATGTAACAGGAATGTAATTGAAAGACCAGGAATGAAAAACTGGTCAACACTAATGTTCTTCCTGTTCTTCCTTCCTCAGTTTTCCAGTATGCTTGATATTGCTCACAATCCCTTATCTACTTAAATCAATCGCGATTGAACCCATGCAGAGACCAGAGTGATTCTTTCACGCTGTGCCATAGAACCTTACACACTAGCACAACTTAAGACGTGACGTCGGGGTAAGTAAGTGTAGGGAAGAAATTTTGTCCGTACCGTAGGCAATGTCAAAGAATTTCACGCCACGCGAAATTTTGTTACGTTATAGAAAATAGCTATATAGTAGCAATAAATTAGAATTTCTATATGAGCAATTAATAAATCTTAAAAATAAGTTAATAAACTTTTTCCAGAGAGCCTTTTACGTTTGAGAAGAGCTTGAATAGCCATCTCCATTCCACATTTTTGAATAGTTGGCTTAAGATGATTGTAATGATTTTAGACGATGATTATGATAGTTTTATGGATACTGTCAGACAAGACTGTTGAAGTCTTTCACGATTGAATCCTATCACTTACGATTAATGTGATAAAAGTGTGTGCATGTACAGTGTTTGTTATTGGGAAGTGTGCATAAATTTTTCGGGTGGGGGGAGAGTGAATTTTTGCTAGGGGGATTTTTACGGGGAACATTTTCCATGGGGAGGGAATTTTCGGGGGGGGGGGGTGGAATTTATGTTTCTGGGGAAATTTTACACTGGGGAATTTGCCAGAATTCCTACAAGAAATTATTTTAATTTGTCTTACTTTATTTTTAGCAACTCAATTTTACGTGTGGATACGTTAAGGATAATTGTCAGGGGTTAAGTTTCTCCGGGACTGAATTGTCTAGATGTGAAAAGACTTGTTCAAGAGCAAAAGATTATACTTAACATAACGAAACTTAACTACTTTGCATAGAAAATTCCATACATAATGTGAAAACAGTTAAGTCTTTGCAAATAATTCCACATTTAAAGGAGGATGTGCAAATGAGATAAAGGTGCAGAACTTAAGCTAAATGTGAAGTTGAACGGCTCTGTTAAAGGAAATATTACAAAACAAAAGGAGCAGTACCATTAGATTTCTTATTATGTGTTTCTTTAATATAATAGTCACTACCCTGACAATAAGCCCCCCTCCCTCTGGTGGTCCCATATATAGGCCTAATAGTGTATTTCTCCGTTATTTTTAACGTCGTGATACGTCATCTTCTTTGTTATCAATTTCAGCCTGAGTGATTGATTTCGAAATTGGATAAAAATATTATTTGAAATGATTTAACTTGTGGATAACATTGAAAAAAAAATATCATAATCTGATTGAAAGAAATTGGTTGAATATTACAAAACAATAATGTCACTGTTTTAGTGCTTTCTTATAGTTTTGTATATAATCTTAAACCATATCTGGGATCACAAGGGGGAGGGATTGTCCGAAAAATAACTATAATATTTGGAAAGAGCCTAAAATAAGGAATCTACTTGTAGTACTCTTTTTGTTTTATAATGTTATAAAAAATATAATGTTATAATTCTCTTTACAGAATCCGTCCAACTACTTATTTAGCGAGGTTGATTTTCAACTAAGAAACAAAAATAAATAAAGCTCTAATGAATGAATAAAACTAAAACTGCTGCCAAGGTTAATATAGATGGCACAAATTACAAGAGGTATATCTTTGTGCTTCAGTGCTAAACTGGGAAATCGTCTAAATCTTACAACCATTAAAAAACATTAATGGATCATTTTACTCACCAGCCATCTCTCATCAAACCTACTTTTTTCATATATTTGATATACTTTTTGGAGCAATATTTAATATAGAAACCCTTCCTGAGATCCCAAGCTTAGGGCCTAAATACTACAATCTTGTGAAAGAACCCCAAGGAGTGCCAGCTCTGAGTAGAGGATGTTAAGAAAGGGCTGAAGGAAGGAAGAGGAAAGAGAGAAAGGAAGGTGTTCTAACTGAAACACTACAACCACTAACAACTTACTGGAGCGACAAGCCAACTGAGGCCAACACAGCTACGCAAGCTCCTCCTCCATCCCATTATATTCAAAGCCTCCCTCTTTAAACACTCTAATGAAGTTCCTATATATAATAAGTCCTTGCTTACAACCTCTTTCTACCCTATTCGGGGACGACCTACTTTTCGTTTAGGCAAAGATGGTTGGCCAAAAAGGACAATCTTTGGCAATTTGGCATCCTTCATCCACAGAACGTGTCTTAGCCATTTCAAATTTTTAGTAACTCAAAACACACTGTCTAAAAGATCTTTCAGCTTTTCCAAATAATCCCGATAAAACTATTTAGTATTCACAGTACAACTCAATCCTCGTGTACTGCAATATTTGGAATCAAAATAGGATCTTTAATTGCGACTGAAAATAAAACAAGACTAATATTAATGTTTTTCCAGTTTGCCTAAAATTAATATAAAACAAATACAGAAAGAAGTTCTCTCCACCCCTCCATGTGTATTTAAAAATAAGACAATTTAAGAAACATTATGAAATTATTTTTGTTAGGTTTTCCTCTATTTTTAACGTCATTCAATAAAATAACAATAAAAACAAGAATTATATGCATATAAGGAGTTTTGTAATGTATGATCAAACTAATATCTAGAAATTCACCTGAGTCCGTTTAGGGAAAAATATAATACCATTTTATGTTCTTTTTGTCTTTTTTCTCGTAGAATTTAACGCTACTTGTCAAAAATTATCTTGGCCAACAGAACTCTGAGATACACAAGAAAAAAATCCAGTTCCAAAAAAATTAAAAGAGTGCAGTAGTAGTAGTGGGGAGAGGGGTTACAGACCTCATACCTTTCTATTTTGGACCACTCTATAGTATGGGTTTTCGTTTAAAAAGTTGCTGCTGAGCTTTGTTAAATATGTTGGAACATCACACACCATAGCTACGAGACGGTCCCTTGAAAATCTACATGATAAACTTTGCAAAGAGGTTAGCAAGATAGAAGATGAAAATACAAGAACGTTACCAAGTCAATATTTTCCATCATTAGGGTTAACTAAGCATTCCAAATGGAATAACAAAGGTCGACAGGGAAACTAATCAGCAGAGAAAGGAGTTAGGTAAAGAGATTAAATTGTCCTCATCTTCTGAACCAAATTTTGACGGAAGTAGTTGCCTAATTGAAGGAAAGTGTTTTATAATGATAAGGCCAAACTTCATGGAAATTTAAAGAGGAATTTTGCTCGAAACATTTCGAACTTCATTGAATACGTTCGGCGACATTTAGACATTACCACTCAAAAGAAAGATATGTAGGAATTCACTTCGGAGAGGGCCCAAGTAAGAAAAAGCTCAATAAAATATTATGTCATCAAAGAATCAGAGCGCATCAAAGGGGAGGGGGGCACTGGGTTTGAAGCCAACCCCCCCCCCCCAAAAAAATCTCTGACTCGTGAATTGGGCTTAAAATGCAGTTAGGAAGGCTATTTCTAAAAAAAAAACTAAAAATTATTCATCTGAATCATAAATTCATCTTAAAATTGCAAACACAAGCCCTTATCCTCCCCCCACCCATCGCCAGCTTAAATTCCTGGATACGGTCTTGCTAAGTGTACAGAGCGTGCCCAAGGCCAGAAAGCACATCTCGCATCTTTTTGGAAACTGGATTAGTGTTTTCGAAAATCACCAAGGGTAAATCATAGGCAGCGCAATCGCGCAACCTAAGTAAAGAGCGATGTTGGCACAATGTATCATTATTTTTTTTTTTCATACCAGGGCACTTCGTATAGAAGGAGTTGTCGTAGAAACTTCGAAAAGGGCTCATTCGAGAGAAAATTGGAGTGGTTAGTGCGCTTTTTAATAGTCGAAAGTGATTGGAGGGCAAGTAGCCTCCAATGGTTAGCCATGCCTATCATTCTCCCAAACACATCCAATCAAAATTTTGATATAGCCATTTTGTCCAGCGTAGTTGATTTACAGATAGAAAATATGTTTTTGAGGAGGACACTCCCCCAAAACCCCCAGAGCAAGGGTTTTAAGTTACGCCCTGGGGGCATATAAGAACGATGTTGGCACAATATACTATTTATTATTTTTTTTCCCTTTAGAGCAGGGCACTTCGTATCGAAGAAGTTGTCGTAGAAATTTCGAAAAGGGCTTATTCAATTGGAAATTGGAGTGGCCTGTGCCCTTTTAATAGCCGAAAGTGATTGGAAGGCAACTAACACCCCTGCCATGCCCACCATTTCCTCAAACACATCCAATCAAAATTTTGAGATAGCCATTTTGTTCAGAGTGGTTGATTTCCAGATAGAAATTATATTTTTGAGGAGGACAATCCCCCACAGCAATCAGGGTAAGGGTTGTAAGTTAAGCCCTGGGGGTTTTTATAGAAGGCGTTGCCGTAGAAACTTCAAAAAAGGCTCATTCGATTGGAAATTCAAAGGGCTATTGCCTTTTTCAATAGTCGATTGGACTCAAAACCCCTATGCCTTCCCAAGGCCAGAACAAAATTTGCACTTTACTGGAAAAAATACAAATGAATGTGCATTGTCAGTTTAATATACATATACTGATATTTAGTAATCAAAATGTTAATATTATTTGATTTATTAAAGTTAAAAAAGTAAAAACATTTATATTTTTTCAGTAAAGTGCAAGTTTTGTTCTGGCCTTGGGAAGGCATATGGGTTTTGAGCCCAACTTATGTTAATTTCTGCTCGTTTTGAGTTTGACTCGGTTATTTATTGTAATTTCTGTTCGTTTTGGGTTTCATTTATTTATCGACGCTGATGTGTGGTAGTTTCACGCTTGGTAGATTATTTTTGCTCATTTTTGGTTTAATGGAGTTCTTTACTTTTCTTTGAAAAACTTATTTTGCGGAAAAAGTTATTTTAATTAATTTATACAAAGGTCAAATTTCGGCTGCCTTGTTGCATCGGATGGTATATTACAAGAAGTACTCTCCCTTTGAATTTTTTAAATTCAGAGCCAAATCTCCAAAATTCAGGGTATTTTCTGGGAAAACCGCACGGAATCTTTGTGGCAAAATCGGAGACGGATAATGCAACTACCCCACACAGAGTCTTCAAATGCTTCAATTTGTAGCTTCAAGTGTTACAGTGCGTAACTTCCATTGTTATAATTTGAAGCTTTATAACCTAACAATTGCAATTTTGAGGTAAGAAACACCCTTCGAATGTAATAGACAAAGCTACAATTGTAGCTAGTTTATCTCAAGATATCTCAGGAAAGCTATCACTTGAGCGGTCTGGAACACAGCTCAAATGGGAGTAACGTTTGTAGGTTGTTTGCAGATTTAAGAGACTGTAATAACTTTTAAATTAGGTGAGGCTAGCTTTTAAAATTTGCTTAAAATGTCTGCGTTATGACCAGCCAAGTCCAATGATAACTTAGATTTTAAACTACATAAGCACTACTTGGTTCTGAGCAACAATTTTTAGATATAAAAGACAGGGATTCCATCCCATTAGGCAAGGATGTTCATATCTTAACAACTTGGATAATATAAGCCTATCTTAGCCAACCGCACTTTGAAGAAAATTCTTCAATATTTCAACGGCTTATGGCGTAAGTATATACCTTCTTTTGAATTCGCCCCCTTTACGTTCCTTCCGGTTTTTCTGGTAGGTAAACAGGTCATTACACTCGGTCATGACACTCTTTGTCAAGAGGAATGAGTACAATACATCTTTCAAAGAGGAACGAGTACGCAATACCGGGTCCTAGCGTGATTGATTTTTTGGACAATTGCCTTTAGTCAAGACTAGTTTTTTGGGAATGTGTCGTTGCTAAAGCTAACTCTCATTGGAAAAAGGGGTATAAAGCTTTTTGTTTTTCATAAGAATTGCACAATGAATGTATCGTTTGACGTGGGCATTTCTTATGAGCCAATCAGAGGTTGTTCAATATATGATAACTTGATTTGTGGTTGGGATTTGAATAAAAGAAATGGTTATGTTATTTGCTTGCATGTATAGGAATTCCCAAGTTATTTGCTTGCGTGTATAGGAATTCCCATGTTATTTGCTTGCATGTATAGGAACTCCCATGTTATTTGCTTGCTTGTATAGGAATTCCCACGTTATTTTGATTGAGTTTATAGGAATTCCAATGTTATTTGCTTGCATGTATAGTAATTCCCTTGTTATTTGCTTGCGTGTATAGGAATCCCAATGTTATTTGATTGATTGTATAGGAATTCCCATGTTATTTGCTTGCATGTATAGTAATTCCCTTGTTATTGGCTTGCATGTATAGGAATTCCCCGGTTATTTGCTTGCTTGTATAGGACTTCCCATGTTATTTGCTTGCATGTATAGGAATTCCCATGTTATTTGCTTTCTTCTATAGGAATTCCCATGTTATTTGCTTGCATGTAGAGGAATTCCCTTGTTATACGCTTGCGCGTATAGGAATTCCAAGCTTATTTGCTTGCATGTATAGGAATTCATATGTTATTTGCTTGATTGTATAGGAATTCCCATGTTATTTGATTGCGTGTATAGGAATTCCCTTGTTATGTGCTTGCATGTATAGGAATTCCCATGTTATGTGATTGCTTGTATAGGAAGTCCCATGTTATTTGCTTGCTTGAATAGGAAGTCCGCTGTTATGTGCTTGACTATATAGGCACCCCCCTGTTATTTGCTTGCATGTATTGGTATTACCAATTTTTTTTGCTTGCTTGTATAAGAATTCCTTTGCTATTTGCTTGCATGTATAGGAATTCCCGTGTTATTTGCTTGTTTGTATAGGAAGTCCCATGCTATTTTAAGAGATTATGTCCCCCCCCCCATGCGCGTATAAGATGGTTTGTGCCCGTCCTATGCTATTCTAGGAGAGGTTGTTACTTCCTCTGGGCGCATCAGGCATTTTTCCGTGGTGTTTTTTTTTACTTGGGACAAATTAAAAAACAAATTTTTGTGTTAAATAATTAGTTGTTATATCTTTTAAAAGAGCTTTAAGGGGTTTGAGACACTCTTTTGCCTGAGTCCGTTTGATTTTTCTTTACTTAGTGCTCATTAAAAACAAAATTTTTGAGTTAAATAAGTAGTTCTTGTATCTTTTAAAAGAGCTTTACGGGTTTTGAGAGACTCGGGTGACTGATTCAGTGTCGTTTTTCTTTAATTGGTGCCCATTAAAAAAGTTGCTAGCGAAAACCCCGGGTGGATGAGTTGAAATAAAAAATTTTAACAAGAAAGAACTGAAAAGTGTTGTGGAGGAAATGGTCTGCTTGGTAGCAGGATATATTAGTGAATTTCAAGTGGAAGACGAGTTGCTAACGAACACTCTAAGCTAATAAGGGTTTTTGGCCGTAAACTGTCGTTTTTTGTAAGAAAATTATGGAAAATACTATTTGTTGGTTCATAGATGAAATTTAAGTCCAGGTATGGATTAAAAAATAAACTTCTTCTATAGAATCTGAGCTTATAAGGGTTTTTTACCATAAACTCTAGTTTCCTCTAAGAGAATTATGCAAAATATAAGACTCTCATTCAAATACTAAAGTTAGTTCCATTCCCTGCTTCAAATGTGGAAAAACCCATGTGAATGAGTTACAATAGAAATTTTTTATCAAGAAATGACTGAAAAGGGTTTTGGAGGAGATGGGTTAATTGGCAGAAGGATGTATTAGCTTAGTTATAGTGGAGGCCGAGTTGCTAGCGAAAAAGCCGTGTGGATTAGTTGAAATAAATTTTTTTGACAATAAATGTCTGAAAAGTGTTTTGGGGAAGATGGATTTATTGGCAGAAGGATGTATTAGCGAAGTTATAGTGGAGGGAAGTTGCTAGTGAAAAATCTAAGCTAATAAGGGATTTTGACCGTAAACTCTAGTTTTTTGTAAGAAAATTATGTAAAATACAATTTGTTGGTTCATAGGTGAAACTTAAGTCCAGATATGGATTGAAAAATAAACTATTTCTGTAGAATCTGAGCTAATAAGGGCTTTTGACCATAAACTCTAGTTTCCTGTAAGAAAATTATGGAAAATACAATTTTCACGTTCAAATGTGAAACTTAGGTATATTCTCTTGTTCAGATTTGAAACTTAAGTCCAGTTTCGGATACTAATAATAATGATGACTGATTTTTATAATTCAATATTTTTTTTTTTAATAAAAACAAACTATTTTTTTTAACTTCGAAATTATTCAACTTTTTTTTTTTTGTACTTATACTAAAATTATAAAATATGATTGCGGCTCTAACAATTGTACTCTGTGATTGGTCACAGACACAAAATGGCTTTCCTACTGATATTCTATGTCCGGATATCGACACTACCTAGTCTATTGCATGTATTAAATCAATATTTTTTACGCAGTAGTACGATAAACACATAAGTCATATCTTTTTAAAAAGTTAAGATGGGTCATTTTAATAAAGTGTGTTCAGATGTCAATGTTATTGTAGCATTGAATGCTGAAAAGGAGAAGTATTTAAACTATGAAACAAGTAAAAATGGTAGCACTCTTGGAAATGTATGTGTGCATTGTCATGACAGTAAGGAATTTAATTTCTTTGGATTACCAAAAAATTCAACTCTTTTTATGGTGGATATGCAAGAGTGAGATATCCAGAGATGATAGCACTCAAAGAAAATGCCAACATAAAAATAATAGTTGATGAAGAGGGACATCTTCTTGCCAGTGCTTGTAGTAACATGCTACCTATTGTTACACCCCATCGTCAACTTTCGGGTATTAGCATTCAACGGAAGATCAAAAGAAGACATGCATACTCTTCTACTAATATCATAAACCATATCTAGTCGACGTGCCAAAACTGTAACCTATGTAGAAATAATGTTGTAATAGACAGTGAAATTGCCGGAAAAATAAAAAGGGCATTGGCAGAAAATATCACTAAGGAATATAAAGATGAATCGATGAAAAAAAAAAGTACCAGCAAACTTCACTACCATTAATCAAACAATTAATGAACCAAATAATAGCAAAGATGACGTGCATATTGAACATGTGGATAACCCCCCATGAGAAATGTGTTCACATGATAGTGTTATTTTAGCATTGAATGCTGACAAGGAGAATTATTTGAACTATGAAACAAGTAAAAGTGGTAGCACAATCGGAAACGTATGCGTGCGTTGTCATGAAACTATGGAATTAAATTTCTTTAGAGTACCAAAAAAATTCAATTATACAAATGGTGAATATGGGAAAGTATCATTTCCAGAGATGTTAGTACTCAAAGATAATGCCAACATAAAAATAATAGTTGATGAAGAGGGGTATCTTCATGCTAGTGCTATAGGTAACATGCTACCTATTGATAGAACCTTTCATCGGCTTTTCGGTATTAGCATTCAAATGAAAGCAAAGAGGAAAAGAAAGGCCTACTCTGCTACTAATATCATAAACCATATCTTGTCTACGTGCCTAAACTGTTACCTGTGTAAAAATAATGTGATAATAGACAGTGAAATTGCCAGAAAAATAAAATGGATATTGTCAGAAAATATCACAATGGAATATAAAGATGAAACGATGAAAAACAAAGCACCAGCAAACGTTACTGGCATTGATCAAACACTCAATGAATCAAATAATACCAAAGACGAAAATCATATTGAATCTGTTCATGAGACACCACTAAAAATTGTGTATGATTCAAAATGTAATAATGATTATTCCACTGATTATGAACTAAGAGAAGACAATAACTACAATATCAATAGAGAACATGGTGAACAATTTTATGGAACAGATTCAAAATGTACAAAGTTAATCATTAATATTAATAATGTATAATAATATATTTTTGTATTAATATTCTACATAACACTATTTCATTAAAAACATTACATTGTTATGTGTTCAATTTTTTTTAGAGTAAGCTAGCACATCAAGCGTTTAGAATGTCTATTAAAACATCGACGATGTAAGAAAAGGAATTTGCGTACATCTATTGTCAAAACACATGGGATAACATTGTCGAAATCTAGGTATCAGAATAAAAAATTGTAGGTAAGTAAGTAAGTAAGTAAGTAAGTAAGTAAGGAAGTAAGTAAGTAAGTAAGTAACAAACTCTTTCTTGAATTCACCTTATGGATACATAATGCAGATATTTCATTTAAGAAATTATGAAAAAATTGTAAGCAAGTAACAAAAAATTGTAAGCAAGTAACAAACCCTTTCCTAAAGTCACCTCTCATATCAAACGCTTTATTGATTCCACCTCTTGGATATACAGTACAGATACTTCATTAAAGAAATTATGAAAAAAATCGCAAGTAAGTAACTTTTTTTCTCTTTATCACAAACAATTTTCACTTAGCTCCATGATGTAGAAATTTAATTCAAGAAATTATGAAAAAATTCTCAGTAAGTAACAATTTCTTTCTTGAAGTCAACTCTTAGATACACAATACGGAAATTTCATTCAAGAAATTATGAAAGTATTTGTAGGTAAGTAACAATCTCTTTATTTATTTCACATATTGAATATACAGTACAGATACTTAATTCAAGAAACGTGATTAAACACGTGTTTTGAAACTACATGCTATTTGCATGCCTGTCCTTGGCACCTTTCCATATGAGTGGGGATTCCCCACTGCTTCCTACACATTGCAAAAAGTGAGCAGTACGAAAACTCCACGTTTTCAACCAGACTGGTTTTTTGGTTTTTTAGACAACACGAGAGACATGCAAAGTCGACATAGCTTTATTTCATTTTTTAAAATTCAAGAAATTATGAAAAAATTCTCAGCAAGTAACAATTTCTATTATGAAAAAATTCTCAGTAAGTAACAATTTCTTTCTTGAAGTCAACTCTTAGATACACAATACGGAAATTTCATTCAAGAAATTATGAAAAAATTGTAACTAAGTAGCAAATTCTTTCTTGAATTCACTTGTTGAATAAACAAAAAGACATTTCATTCAATAAATTATGAAAAAATTCCAATTAAGTAACAAACTCTTTATTGTTTTCACGAGTTAGATTTAATATGTTGTAATTAAATTAAAGAACTTATGAAAAAATTGAAACTAAGAATTGAATTATTTCTTGAATTTTACTGTCTTATAAAAAAAAAGACATTTCATTCAAAAAATTAAAACACAATTCTAAGTAAGTAATAAGATCTTTTGTTTTAACGAGTTAGACAAACGATGTAGAAATTAATTTCAAGAAATTATGAAAAAATTCTCAAGAAGTAACCATTTCTGTCTTGAAGTCAACTCTTGGATACACAGTACGTAAATTTCATTCAAGAAATTATGAAAATATTTGTAAGTAAGTAACAAACTCTTTATTGATTCCACCTCTTGGATATACAGTACAGATACTTCATTCAAGAAATTATGAAAAAAATCGCAAGTTAGTAAGTAACATTTTTTTTTTCTCTCTGTCAACTCTTAGATAAACAAAACGGAAATTAAATTCAAGAAATTATGAAAGTATTTGTAAGTAAGTAACAGTCTCTTTATTGATTTCTTCTCTTGAATATACAGTACAGATACTTCATTCAATAAACGTGATTAAACACGTTTTGAAACTACGTGCTATTTGCATACCAGTGCTTGGCACCTTTTCAAATCAGCGGGGATTCCCCACTGCTTCCTACACAGTGTAAAAAGTGAGCAGTACGAAAACTCCACGTTTTCAACCGGACTGTTTTTTTAAACAACACACCCACAGAGATGACACACACAAGACGGAAATTTCATTCAAGAAATTATAAAAAAAATATTTGTAAGTAAGTAACAAGCTCTCTATTGATTTCACCTCTTGAATATACAGTACAGATACTTAATTCAAGAAAAACGTGATTAAACACGTTTTGAAACTACATGCTATTTGGATGCCTTTCCTTGGCACCTTTCCAAAAGAGCGGGGATTCCCCACTTGTTCCTACACATTGCAAAAAAAGTGAGCAGTACGAAAACTCCACGTTTTCAACCAGACTGGTTTTTTAGGGACCAATCAGGAGAGATATGCAAAGTCGACATAGCTTTATTTCATTTTTTTAAGGTTCATTTAGACGGGGTTACGTGCGCGCACGTTACCACATGTTACCACAGCATGTTACCACAAGCACTGGCAAGAAGATGTCCCTCTTCATCAACTATTATTTTTATGTTGGCATTTTCTTTGAGTACTAACATCTCTGGATATCTCACTCTTGCATATCCACCATAAAAAGAGTTGAATTTTTTGGCACTCCAAAGAAATTAAATTCCTTACTGTCATGACAATGCACACATACATTTCCAATAGTGCTACCATTTTTACTTGTTTCATAGTTTAAATACTTCTCCTTGTCCGCATTCAATGCTACAATAACATTGACATGTGAACACACTTTATTAAAATGCTCCATCTTCACTTTTTTTAAAGATATGACTTATGGGTTTATCTTACTACTGCGTAAAAAATACTGATTTAATACATGCAATAGACTAGGTAGTGTCAATATTCGGACATAGAATATCAGTGGGAAAGCCATTTTGTGTCTCTGACCAATCACAGATTAAAATTGTTAGAGCCGTAATCATATTTTTTAATTTTAATATACGTACAAAAAAAAGTTGAATAATTTCGAAGTTTAAAAAAATAGTTTGCTTTTATGAAAAAAAAATATTGAATTAGAACCATCAGTCCTCATTATTATGAGTATCCTAAACTGGACTTAAGTTTCACATTTGAATCAGAGAATTGACCTAAGTTTCACATTTGAACGAGAGAATTGTATTTTCCATAATTTTCTTACAGGAAACTAGAGTTTATGGTCAAAAACCCTTATTAGCTCAGATTCTACAGAAATAGTTTATTTTTCAATCCATACCTGGACTTAAGTGACACCTATGAACCAACAAATTGTATTTTTAATAATTTTCTTACAAAAAACTAGAGTTTACGGTCAAAAACCCTTATTAGCTTAGATTTTTCACTAGCAACTTGCCCTCCACTATAAATTCGCTAATACATCCTTCTGCCAATCAACCCATCTTCCCCAAAACACTTTTCAGACATTTATTGTTAAAAATTTTTATTTTAACTCATCCACACGGGTTTTTCGCTAGAAACTCGGCCTCCACTATAACTACGCTAATACATCATTCTGCCAATTAACCCATCTCCTCCAAAACACTTTTCAGTCATTTCTTGTTAAAAAATTTCTATTTTAACTCATTCACACGGGTTTTTCCACATTTGAACCAGAGAATGGACCTAAGTTTCACATTTGAATGAGAGAATTGTATTTTGCATAATTTTCTTACAGGAAACTAGAGTTTATGGTCAAAAACCCTTATTAGCTCAGATTCTACAGAAATAGTTTATTTTTCGATCCATACCTGGACTTAAGTTTCACCTATGAACCAACGAATTGTATTTTCCATAATTTTCTTACAAAAAACTAGAGTTTACGGTCAAAAACCCCTATTAGCTTAGATTTTTCGCTAGCAACTCGTCCTCCACTTTAAATTCGCTAATATATCCTTCTGCCAATCAAATCATCTCCCCCAAAACACTTTTCAGCCATTTCTTGTTAAAATTTTTTATTTCAACTCATCCACACGGGGTTTTGGCTAGCAACTTTTTTAATGGGCACCAAGTAAAGAAAAATCACACGGAATCAGACAACCGAGTCTCTCGAACCCCGTAAAGCTCTTTTAAAAGATACAAGAACTACTTATTTAACACAAAAATTTCGTTTTTAATGAGCACTAAGTAAAGAAAAATCAAACGGAATCAGTCAACAGAGTGTCTCAAACCCCGTAAAGCTCTTTTAAAATATATAAGAACTACTTATTTAACACAAAAATTTTGTTTTTAATGGGTACCAAGTAAAGAAAAACCACACGGAAAAGCCCCTTATAATAGCATAGGAAGGAACATAAGCTCCTGGAATAGCATAGGAAGGGGACATAAACTCTTATAATAGCATGGGGGGGGGGACATAAGCCCTTAAAATAGCATGGGAATTCCTATACACGCAAGCAAATAACATGGGAATTCCTATACATGCAAGCAAATAACACGGGAATTCCTATACACGCAAGCAAAATAACGTGGGAATTCCTATACATGCAAGCAAATAACATGGGAGTTCCTATACATGCAAGCAAATACCAGGGGAATTCCTATACACGCAAGCCAATACCAGGGGAATTCCTATACACGCAAGCAAATAACATGGGAATTCCTATACATGCAAGCGAATAACATGGGAATTCCTATACACGCAAGCAAATAACATGGGAATTCCTATACACGCATGCAAATAACATTGGAATTCCTATACATGGAAGCAAATAAGATGGGAATTCTTATACACGCAAGCAAATAACAAGGGAATTCCTCTACATGAAAGCAAATAACATGGGAATTCCTATACAAGCAAGCAAATAAAATGGGAATTCCTATACAAGAAAGCAAATAACATGGGCATTCCTATACAAGCACGCACATAACATGGGCATTCCTATACATGCAAGCAAATAACAAGGGAATTTCTATACATGCAAGCAAATAACATGGGAATTCCTATACACGCAAGCAAATAACATGGGTATTCCTATACACGCAAGCAAATAACAAGGGAATTCCTATACATGCAATCAAATAACATGGGAATTCCTATGCAATCAATCAAAATAACTTGTTAATTCATATACAAGCAAGCAAATAACATGGGAGTTCCTATACAAGCAAGCAAATAACATGGGAATTCCTATACACGCAAGCAAATAACTTGGGAATTCCTATACATGCAAGCAAATAACATAACTATTTCTTTTATTCAAATCCCAACGACAAATCAAGTTATCATATATTGAACAACCTCTGATTGGCTCATAAGAAATGCCCACGTCAAACGATACATTCATTGTGCAATTCTTATCAAAAACAAAAAGCTTTATACCCCTTTTTCCAATGAGAGTTAGCTTTAGCAACGACACATTCCCAAAAAACTAGTCTTGACTAAAGGCAATTGTCCAAAAAATCAATCACTCTAGGACCCGGTATTGCTGAACTTTTGAAATTACGCAAATCCTCTTGACAAAGAGTGTAATGACCGAGTTTAATGACCTGTTTACCTACCAAAAAAACCAGAAGGAACATAAAGGCCCTGAATTCATAAGATGGTATATACTTCGCTCTTTACGCTAAAGTTTTTCATTGTTAAAAAAAAAATAGAGTTTTGAGAAAGTCAAACTTTAGCGTCAACAGCGAGGCGTTGAGGAGGGGACAGCCCCTTTCGTATACGGAATAATTTCTGTTCGTTTTAAGTTTTAATGTCGCTCCTTACTTTCAGTTAAAAAAACTTGTTTTTTTATTTAATTTTTGAACGTTTTTGAATAAATGCTGGTTTTGATCTTGGCTCACCGTACATGAATAATTAAAACAAAATTTTCATATAAGTTTACTTTTAATTGGTTAAATAGCTTGCTTGGAACTTATTTAATTTTATTTATGAACGCTTTTATTTGTAATAAATATACGTAACTTACGAATTAACTTACGTAACGAACTTCTATATTCATAAATTTTTAACACGTATATTAGAGGGTTCGCCCCCTAGTTAATACCTTGCTCTTTAAGTGAAAGTTCGAATTTTGTTCTAATTGTTTAAAAATGACCGCTTAATCACAAAGGCCGTTAATTGGAATAAATAGCTCTTATGAAAGTACTAAAAAATATTTGGCTTAAAGAGCCAGGTGTTGACTAGGGGGTGAACCCAAACACATATGTAATATTTTCTGTTCGTTTAAAGTTTCGATGTTGATGCTGTTGCAGTTTAAAAACTTGTTTTTTATATATTTAATTTCTGATCTTTTTTTAAATAATGCTGGGAAGTCCGGCGTCCCCTTCATAGCAATGTCCCTTCCCCCTTGAAAACATCCTTCATGGAAATATCCTCTCAAATAACCCCCGACCCCCCCCCGCCACTACCAGGAAAAATCTCCCCTGAAAACGTCTGTATACTTCCCAATAACCAATACTATATGTTAACATTGGGTAAAGTTCATAACTTTCAGCCCTCCCTCCGGGAACTTCGGGGGATTAAAAGACATACGTATAATGTTTTCGAACATGCTGAACAAAATGGCTATCTCAAAATTTTGATCAGGTGACTTTGGGAAAAAAATGAGTTTGGGAGGGGGCCTAGTTGCCCTCCATTTTTTTTTTGTCACTTAAAAAGAGCATTAGAACTTTTAATTTCCGTTCAAATGAGTCCTCCCACGATATTCTAGGACCAATGGGTCGATACGATCACCCCTGGGGAAAAAAAACAAACAAAAAAACAACAACAAATAAACACGCATCCGTGATCTTTCTTCTGGCAAAAAATGCAAAATTCCACTTTTTTGTAGATAGGAGCTTGAAACCTCGACAGTAGGGTTCTCTGATACGCTGAATATGATGGTGTGATTTTCTTTAAGGTTCTATAACTTTTAGGGGGTCTTTCTCCCTTTTTTCTAAAATCAACCAAATTTTCTCAGGCGCGTAGCTTTTGATGGGTAAGATTAAATTTGATGAAACTTATTTATTTGAAATCAGAATTAAAATCTGATTCTTTTAATGTATCTATTTGTATCAAAATATCGTTTTCTAGAGTTTCGGTTACCATTGAACCGGGTCGCTCCTTACTTACAGTTTGTTACCACGAACTGTTTGATCAGGACTTTTAGACATGTTAGATTTCATTGCAAAATTTGTGTCAAGGTTGTAGTCCATTCTATTGGTGTTAAACCCTTTTTTTAAAGTTGTGTAAATTTCCTATCAACGTAAAAATAGTATTTTAATAGATGTAATGTAATTAAATTCTTTTATATACAGTTGATCCCTTTTACAGTTGTTTCTACTGACAAAGGTCGCGAAATTTGGTTTCTTCGAGTTTTATAATGAATATAGTATAATTAATATGTTGCCAGGAATTATTTTATCTGGCGCCCTCTTAAGTTTTCAGGGGACTGACCCTCCTCAACCGCCGCTGTATACGATTTATTTAAATTTATGTGTAATAATCTTCAGAGAATGATAATCATCTATGAAAAAGCACGTCTATTAGAAAATAATTCTTGAGGAAAGAAAGGGATCTTAATTGTCAAAGACATTTTAGAGTCATTATTTCACACTTTCAGCAGGAGTTATTCGAGAATTTTTTTAAAACCCTTCTTTCCATCACCCCCCGTTCCTTTTATATTTATCTGAAGACTTTCTCGCCTGCAAATTTAAAACTTAGTCATGAAAGGGCTTTTTTAAGGCCTTGGCACCCCTTGCCCTACCCACAGGAAGATTCACCGCCTTTCCTTCCTACTGGCTTTCAACTATACGGTGCTTTAAATAAATTACTGAAGCCTTAAATCAATCAACTCCGTCAACTGAAGCTTCAGATTAATCGTCTGGGACAACTGTTTGTTGTGTACGGACGATTTGTTAAACAGTTGGTCGTAACGAAATGTAAGTAAGGAGTGACTCGTGTTAGCAGTAGCCGAAACTCTAAAAGGTTCGCGTATCGAAGCAAAAATTGCTTGGCAATTGGCACTAAAGGTGATTTTTTTATAAAAATCAGCATTATGTATCAATTAGTTCAGTTTTAATAGAAGGAGCTGTATTAAATTAAGTACATTATATTGACCAGATGCAAGCCTACAACAAATACTAATATAGACAGAGGGAGCAGGGAATTTTCAGCAAACAGCTTTGGATATCTTTTTCCTTTATTTATTTAGAGCTAGGCTGCTCAGTTCAAATGTTGAACAAATACCAAACACATTTTGCCTGATTCATCGAGTGTTTTTGTCACCTCCTTTCATGCATTTCCTTTGATTCCTGTTTTTTTATTATTTTCAGCGTATATCATACTATACAGAAACTGATCTAATGCTTGACATTAATTTTTCAACATCCATTTGTTTTTTTTTTAATATCGCCTCACTACACGATGTTCTGAACTTCAAGTTGAAGCGTGGCGAAGCGATTTTTTTCGTTTCAGGAGTCCGTTTTGTGGTTCGGCGAAGCAATTTTCGCTAGGCAAAGCAATATTTGCGCTCTCTCAGAATTAAGCTTTAATGCTCTAATTATGGCTGCCTGTCAGTGTATTACAGACTAAATGTGAATACACGGCTTTTGAATTATTTTAAAAACGAAGCTCTCTCCTACTTACAGGGTGAGAAGACGTTTTACCTTATTCCACCAACATCAGAAAATTTAGAATCATACGAAACTTGGAGTAAGATGCCCAGCCATCATGAAACCTTTTTTGGAAACCTTGTAAGTTTTGATTGTTTTTCTAGTGCTTTTTCATTTTTGATATATAATATTCGCATTTCTAATTCTGCTAGTTTTTAACCAGGGCCGTATCCAGATTTTTTTTTTGGGGGGGGGGGGGTACAAATAGATTTGTGTCCGGTGGGCTTACAAAAAAGACTTCAAAAAACGCATCAAAAATTTGGTTATGTGCCATATTTGTTATGTTTTTATGAGCCGGACAAGCATTTCGGGGTGAATTCAAACCCCCTAACCCCCCCTGGATACGGTCTTGTTTTGAATATTTGCATATTGTGAATATAAGTTTCTTATGTAAAATCATCAAAATCTCTTCAATATATAGTTGGTAATTGACTAGTAGATAAAAATGTCTACTACCAATAAAACAACAATAAAATTATCGCTCTTTTTGGTCCAAGGTATAATTTCCAACAGGAAATACTTTTACGGTTGCACAATCACAGCAGCGTTTTCCAACAATGTTACAACTAAATTTTTCTGACCATTAAATGTTAGGTTTCATTTTCAGTGGAATAAATTTAGGCTAAACAGCATAGAATAGGCATCAGAGGGAAAGTTTGATTTGAGTCTCAGCTGATCTTTCAATTTGTTTATCCTTCAATTTACAGTAGTAAATCAATGCAAACGAAGTGTAGGATAGAGAGGGACGTCAAATTATTTTTAGATTTCTTCTCACAGTCTTTGTATTCTTTCTTGTGTATTCCTAACATTTTTTACACAAGAGGCTGACTCTTGATTAGATCTCACTTTTCTTTCGCAACAGTAGAAGAGAAAAGCAAGCCTATCAGTTCCATTGCCCTGTCTTCCCTATTGACCTTCTTTTGAATAAAAAGGACTCTTTATATGTGACCCCATCCTTCTGGGAAATTTCTTAGCGATCTTAGGATATGTTTCAAGCATATTGCTCTTGTTATTGCGATGAATATCATTCATTTTCTCGCAGTCATTGCCAAACTTAGAGACTATGCAATCTTCTTTACCTTTCCTTGTAAGGGATATACTTTAGATTTATTAAGAAGGTATATTTGGGGATATATTTAGATTTTAGGTTTGACTAAAATATGTGCTCTGTTTTGCCTTCGGATTAGATAAAAGTCTTATAGTATACCTATACCAAAAAGTTCATTATTACATGTTGACTAAATATACCATTGATTTCTAGCTTTATTTTAGATACTGTATGTATCATTGCATAATACGACTTATTGCGTGTCTGTCAAATTCTCTTTCCTCTATATTTGAAATTCTGTTTTCCATAAAGAATTGTATCTCTAAAAATC
Source organism: Artemia sp. Qi Xiang Cuo (assembly GCF_049724085.1). Classification (NCBI taxonomy): domain Eukaryota; kingdom Metazoa; phylum Arthropoda; class Branchiopoda; order Anostraca; family Artemiidae; genus Artemia; species Artemia sp. Qi Xiang Cuo. Next base: position 57,963,379 of record NC_142797.1, on the reverse strand, counting down.
TAACTTCTCTAACTTCTTTAGACATCAAGAATTTATTCTTTAGAATCAAGCTTTCATCTTAAGATTTAGAATTGATTCCTTTTTACCCAAGGTAGAGCTCTGCTTGAATTGAAACATTGAGCCTAAGAGATACACGAAAGTAAATCCTGTCAATGGGCGATCGGAATCTTAATACATTAAATAAAAATAAAAAAAAAGTTTTTTAAACTGAAAGTAAGGAGCGACATTAAAACTTAAAACGAACAGAAATTATTCTGTATATGAAAGGGACTGACCCCTCCTCAACGCCCCGCTCTTAATGCTAAAGTTTTTTTTATGTAAAAAGTAGAGTTGTGAGAAAAAGTCAAACTTCAGCGTAAAGAGCGGGGCGTTGAGGAGGGAACAGCCCCTTTCATATACGGAATAATTTCTGTTTTTTAAGTTTTAATGTCGCTCCTTACTTTCAGTTTAAAAAAAAACTTGTTTCTTTATTTAATTTCTGAACGTTTTTGAATTAATGCAGGTTTTGAATTTGGCTCACCGTATATGAATAATTAAAAAGAAATTTGTGTATTAGTTTTTTTTTTTTTAACAAATAATAACCTTATATTAACCTAAGTTTAATTTTTGTTCCATTTATTTAGAAATGACTCCTGAATCACAGAGGCTGTTTAATTAGAATAATAACCTCTTTTAAAAGTTAAAAACATCATTATCGTAAGAGCGAGCTATTGAGGAGAGGCAACTCCCCTTATATACCTAAAATTTTCTGTTCATTTTAAGTTTTAAAGTTGCTCCCTGAGTTTCAGTTGAAAAACTTATTTTTTAAATATAATTTCTGATTGTTTTTTTTTTTTTTAATAATACTGGGAAATCCAGCGCCTTCCTCATGTAAATTCTCTTCCCCCATGAAAAATTCTTCCATGGAAAGATCCCCCCCACGTAAATCCCTCCCTCGGGCCCCCGATTTCCGTTTAATTTCCGTTTGAATGAGCCCTCTCATGACTTTTTAGGACCACTGGATCGATACGATCACCCCTGGAAAAAAACACAAAAAAAACGAATAAACAAGTATCCGTGATCTGTTTTCTGGCAAAAAAAAAATAATACAAAATTCCACATTTTTGCAGATAGGAGCTCGAAACCTTTACAGTAGGGTTATCTGATACGCTGAATCTGGTGGTGTAATTTTCAATAAGATCTTTTGACTTTTAGGGGCTTTTTCCTTCTTTTGCCGAAAATAAGGTAAATTTTCTCAGGCTCGTAACTTTTGATGGTAAGAATAAACTTGATGAAACATACACATTTAAATTCAGCATAAAAATACAATTCTTTTTATGTATCTATTGGTGTCAAAATTAAGTTTTTTAAGAGTTTCGGTTACTATTGAGCCGGTTCGCTCCTTAGTTACAGTTCGTTACCACGAACTGTTTGATATGCTATGGCAAAAGACTGAAATCTGATGAATGTTGACATTCAACGGTGAAAGTCCGAAACAAGAATATTTAACAAATATTTGACATACACCAAGCGACTATGTGTCTGTTGACATTCACCATGCACTAATGGTGAATGTTGAGCATTTCTGAGATTTATGTTTCTGAGATTCTAACCTAATTTCTAACCCATTTCTGAGATTTACAACCTAACCTGTCACCATCAAACCTTGCGAAAGATCGACAAAGCTTTTTGGTCAACAAACTTCACGGTTAGCGTGGCAGTAAAAGTTGTATTATAAAATGACTCCAAAGGCCTTCAAAATCTCAATGCTAAAAACCATACGCCTGTGCTCGTGTATTCGAGCACAGGCGTATGGTTCTTAGCATACCTTAGGGAAAAGCAGAGCCCTACCTTGGGGAACACATAATTTATTCCAAGTCGCAAGATCTTGAAAATGCAACTGAATTCTAAAGATGTTAGGAGTTTTTTTCTTAGAGATACAGTTGGTAAAAATGGAACATAGAGAGCTTGACACTATAGAAAAGCTGTAAAAACAGGTTTAATTTCGTAAAAGTGTTCAGGTTTGTATACAGGAGAGTGTCTTGGGGACATGTCCCTGCAAAAGCTATTGATTTAGACGTTGCCCCATGATTCTCTGTAATTTTTTCTTAGTTAACCTGCTTTCAAATTTTGAATAATTTTTATATACCGTATACCCTCCTCCCCGCCAAAAAAGGGAATTTTTGAGTACGAGTGTTGTCTTGAATTGTTGTTCCTAACCCCCTTTTATTCTATACAAGATGTCTTTATGTGGTTGTTATTTTGTTTGTTTGTTTTTTTAGGTACCTAAATGTTACTCATTAACTGTAAAGACTGGACAAACATTGTTTTTACCAAGTGGTTGGATTCATGCAGTTTTGACAACCAAGGATACCGTAGTATTTGGTGGGAACTTTTTATGTAGTCTTACCATTGAGATGCAATTTCGGTAAGTCGAGTGTTTGTGCATTCACTTAAATCTTTGCTTATTTTTAGCTAACGTTAACTCTATTTATAAGAATAGTCTATGGATCTGTATAATTTTAGCTGAAATATTTTAAGGCGTACACCCTTTGTTGTGTGTAGACAAATTTTGGCCACTTGTCCAGAATCTTGAAGAAGGGAAAAAATAACGTTAAGAAGTTCCAGAGTTCAAAGCGTGTTTAAACATGCAATTTAACTGCAACAACAAGGGTTTTCTTTAAATCAATGAATTAAATACAACTGCCGTATGAAGCTGAATTTTAATGCCCTATACACTTCTAGAATCACCTGATATTTTTTTTGCTTCTTTACTTACAAAACAAATAATAATGGGAAAAAGTCAGAGACAACTCTGTAAACCATTTATTTATAATTTTTATAGCAGGTTACCATTAGTCTTTACCCGGGCATTACCTCACTTATCATCGCGTCTTGGATTATTCGACTTGCGTAGAATTTTTTTTTTGGTTCAAATTTTGTCATGTAGAGAAAAAATAATTAAAAAATTAATAAAAGAAGAGCAAATCGCTTTTTGCTGGTCTCACTTATAAAAATTGCTATTGATTTCTACAGATCTGATGCGTCTATTAGTGTCATCGCTTGCAGTAGTCCAATTTTTTATTATTCATTATGCTATACATCTGTCATCTCTTCGCATAAATTGCTGAATGCCTGGAACCAGTCCTATTAGTAGAAGTGGACTTCAAAAATAATGCCTTAAGGTGTATGAGGTCAAAATAAAGTTGTGTTGATAACTCAAGAAAGCTTTTGAAAGAAAATATGACGTTTCTTTATTTTCGAAAGCGTTATGTGATTTTGGTTCATATTTGTTTTTTCCTCACTTTCTTTATTTGTTCATTTTTATTTTCTTTTTTCCTTTTCTTCCTTATTCTTCTGAATTTTCTTTATTTATTTGTTTACTGTATTTTCTGTAATATTTTTTTTATTGGTACATTGGTGAATCTGGATGACATGCCTAACTCGTCTGAGCTGGTGACCATAGAAATAACCGTCCTTATTTTCCTGTAATTTTGCTCAAAAATTTATCAAGTAGATTATATGAAAATGCATTTACCTAAATATGTAAGTTTTACTCAGCAATGCTACTTAGCCCACTTACCCAACTCCCTACCACATTTCTTCCCCGCATATCCCTGGTGGTCTGTTAAGTAAGGCCTCTTGAGTGATTTTTTGAAAATTTCAATAAGGCTGGTCCGCCCGAGGTCGTTCTAAATTTCTAGGCTTTTAATCTTATGGTGCTAGAATCTTCAGATCTACTGCTATGCCTGTTGCGTACAGGCAGCAAGTGACTTTCCAGAGATATGATAGCTCCATCACACATTTTGTACATTTGGAATTAGTGACTTCAAAAGCCCTCAAGTACTATATTTATAATAAATCAACCTCATGTGGAATATCTAATCGCTGTGTTATCCTTTTAGAATTATGTGCTGCAATATTAGGCTTAAATGTATAATCAACAAGTTAACAAATCCTTAGATAAAGATGTAGTCAACTCGGAAGCTATTTATGAAAATTTTTAAATACAAGCTCTGTTTTATTTAATTGTGCAGATAAATTGTAATTTTAGTTTTATGTCCGTAATTAGTTGCTTTAAAAGGCTTAAATACCAACTTTGGTCCCTGCAATTGCACAGACTAAAAATTATTTCTTGATTCTGATTTCAACAATGGGTAACTCTAAACCTTTGTTTTGAAAGAGGCTGATTGGAACAATTAAGCTCCCTTGCCTCTTGGGCCTCACGTATCATATTGTCCGTGAGAGGCCATGAGACCCAAATGGTACATAAAGTGAATTTGGGGCATCTCTGATTGATTCTCTCACTAAAAATCATACTGGATCTCAGAATTCACGGGGTTATAAGTCACCCTTTAGCTTTCACCATCTTCTTTTCAATGTGATGAGACAGGGTGAAAAAATAGCTTGCACAGGGGAATCTCTTTTGGTCATGTCTGTGCTCTGGTGTGCTGTTGTAATGAAAATCACTTGAGTATACTGCAATTTCAGTACTTTAAATTTATCGTATGTAGCAACATTCCTGCGTCTTCATTTTTTCTCTTTTTCTTTTCTTCTTCACAGCTAGCAGGGCACTGGAACATCATAGAGAGCTGCTTAAGAACACATGTGAATGGAAATTGCTTTATCTAGTGCCTTTTGTAATGAATGGAACATAATATCTAAAATATAGTGCAATTTTTTACAAAAAACTGCATATTCAAATACAAGATGATATAACACAGGTATCTTTTGAAAATCAGTTTTCTGGGGTATGATGTCATATTTGAATGATTCCGCTGCCTGACTCCCTTTGGTTTGTTCTTTACTAGATTCCAACGAAAGCTTTATCTTAATACCCTTAGCCTTCTTGGCTACCAAGGATCAAACATGTCCTATTTTCTTGATAATAAATACTATCTATAAACATCATTCATAGAACCCTCTTTGGTCTTCACTTAGGCAGTGCAATAGCACTGACTAGAGTGCAATGACTCCTTAGTTGACAAATTTTGGGAAATTTTACAAACCAGCAAGTTTTGCGAGAAAACACTTTCTGAAAGAGAGAAAATGGTTTTTCAAACAGGAAGAAGAAGATGTAAGAAAACCAGACCAATACTAAAGAATTTAACATTCTTAAGTGACGGGGGATGTTTTTTCCTTCTGAGACGTGCTGCTTAGCTAATCCATGCTTAATGAAATGTTTAGTAAGCTGAAAGACAACGAAAACTTAAACATGAAACAATTTTCAGCATCCTGAGAAAGACACTTTTAGCCATCAGCATAAAGGGACAATCCTTTTTTAAATCCCGTACTATAATTGGTCTTTTCAAACTTCCGTTTTTTAATATTTTTTCTGAGACATTCTGAACATGGGCTCATCATTGTGTATATGGCTCTTGGGCTTTGGAAATACACGATCTATCTATCTATCTATAGTCCAATAAAATAGTCGTAAGCCAGGATATCTTTGGAATTAATTTCTTGGGAAATAATAATTGGTAATTGGCTATCAAGCAATTTCAAATCAAAATTTTCAAGTTATTTAAAACACAACTATCCAGGCTGTTGAAAAATTTCCGCTAGTGATCCATTCATTTTAATGAATTCCTGGATTCTCTTCATGTTTCTGTTTTTTCCAAACATTTGTTTTTAGAAGCTTTTGTCCAACTTTTTAATTAGTTAATCTAATCTTGGCCAAGTTTCAACAAGGGTGTGATGCCAGCATCCGAAAATTTATTAAGTCATATTTGAATTTTTGAAAACAGTATATATAATCAAACGATCAACAAATAATGAAATAATATTTCAACAAATCGAATATTACTATCTTTGACTGTAAAAAAAAAATTCTTTTATAGAGCGGTTTGAGTAAGGTTAAACACTAAGACTATGAGAAATAATATTTTCAGGACTTATTTACTATCAGAAATACCTTGATTAATAGTATCCACCTCTTTAATCACATTGTGGCTGATACTGTCTTATTAACAGACAGCCATCATAGTACAGTCGTCATAGGACTCTCTTTCCATAATGAGGGATATGATTTCAGACCACTCTACGGTAACAAAGGTTGTCTAATTTGTTCCTGTATATATTCAGTTTTGATTTTTTTGAAATGTGCTTCAGATTAGCTTTTTCTAAGTGAATTGTGAAAATTGCTCCATTGGTGTAAGAACAAAAAACATTCGAGCCTACGATATTCTTCACTGTGGAAATAAAAATGCCATATGCTCAAAGTATGTTATTTTGTTTATAAGGAAAGGATGGCCATAGAAACGTAAGAGTGGGATCATTCAATAAAATTTGAATGTTTTTGCGCCTTTTTAATAGTTGAAAGTAATAACTGAAGGGTGCTTTTCTGGCATCGCGAGACTTCACGGCAATTTGTTCCTGATGGTCCGTCGTAGATAGACAATGCCAGACCTCGTATAATGTATTTTTTATTCAAAGATAAAAATTAACCTGTTCGTACCATCTTTTTTTGGTAAATATTACCTCCAATTGTTTTGAGCCAAGAAATTTTCGTTATATCAAACTGTACAATGGCAGAAAAACTCACTAACCGAGATACCTACTGTGAATCATGATTAAGATTAGTATGATGATGTAAGATGTACAGATCACTTTTTAGGAGGATGGTTTTTATGTTAAAATTTTGTGAAGTATTCCCGCATAAATTTTGTGTTGCAGTCCCCAGGATGGCTGTAATTTGAAACATCTGGTCAAAAAAAGCCGAAAAAAAATTTTGCTCTAAGGAACTTTTTGTTGAATTTTTAGGCAGGAATGTGTGTAGCCCACTGTACAAAGTTTTTTTTTTTAATATAAATTAGTGTTTTACTTACTTGGCACCATCTGAACGTTGGAATAGCTTTCTGGGTTAAAGTTGTTATAACGTATCTGATAACTTTTCAAGCAAAGTAGATTTTGTACTCAAAAGATAGTGCATTCTTTTTGCTTTTAAATTATTAGCCTGATTGAATTTGACAAAGATTCTGCAATGATAACCTTTACAATTTCGATGAACTTTATCTTAAGGAGCACAGGAAAGGCAATGGGAGACCACAGAATCAAATGGGAAGGGAAAAGTCTCCTGGACTTAATCCTAGATGAAAGTGTGAGCAAAATTAATGAACTTTTAGAAGTTTTGCGAGTTCATGGTGCTAGAATAGGTTTGAAAATAAATGGGTTAAGAAGACTAAGTCACTAAGGCTAGGAATAAGCGATGATGAAAAGGTGACGCTGGGTAATGAAAAGATTGATGAGGTCGGCAGCTTCACTTACCTTGGTAGTATTATTAGTCAAGACGATGGGAGCAGTGAAGATGTTAAAAGTAGAACAGCCAAGGCTCAGGGTGTTTTTTCACAGTTAAAAAAATTTTGGAAGAATAGGAAGATAATTCTACAAACCAAAATTAGAATATTAGAAGCTACAGTGATGACAGTGATCAAATATGGCTCTGAAGCATGGGCGCTCCGAAAAGCGGATGAAGATTTGCTAGATGTTTTCCAGAGAAATTGCCTGCAGATTGTTATGGGTACCCGGCTGACTAACCGTATTTCAAAAAGTAGCTGTACGAAAAATGTGGTTCAATCCCGCTTTCTAGGGCTATAATGAAAGAAAGGTTGAGGTGGCTAGGGCACGTTGTGCTGATGAAGGATGACAGATTGCCCTTTTCAGCCAAACGTCTAGGGCTGAACAGAAAGCAGGTCGTCCTCGTTTGGGGTGGGAGGACGTCATAAAGAAAGATTTAAAGGAAATGGGAACTTCCTGGGAGGGTGTAAAAGGGAGGCTTTGAATAGATTTCGATGGAGGAGGAGCGTGCGTAGCTGTGTTGGCCTCAGGTGACTTGGTGCTGCAGTGAGTTGCTAGTAGTAGTGGTAATAGTTGACTGCCTCCGGCTTTCTTATAATGAACGAGAATTTATTCAAGTTATTGATTTTGGTGAGTGATTAATTCATCGGTATATATTTTTATTGCTGTACATATAAAGTTTGAGAATGTAATTGTTGGTTCACGTCTCTGTCAACCCCCCCCGCCTCCCCCTTCGATATCTAAAGTTTGTTTCTTCTTATAGTGTGTATGAGATTGAAAAGCGAGCAAAGGCTCCGAAAAAGTTTCAGTTTCCTCGATTTGAAGCAATGAACTGGTATGCTGGAACTGAGCTTCTGGAAGATTTAAATGAAGGGCTTCTTGATAATATGACTGCTTTGTACCTGATTAATGTCAAATGTTTGTTCAAAAATTTAATCCGATGGGCACAAGATAGAGAAGTAAGTAAGAAATATATATTAAAAGGTTATTCGTTCTAGTTATGTTATACTGTTGAAACTTCATTTTTATACGACTGCATTTTATTTTGAACTTAATAATAATAAAAAAATTATAAGGATACATAAGCTAAACGCCATGAAAGGTTAAAAAGTGTGCTTCTGCGTCACAAGTTTTTTTTTCATCCGGTTAAGCTCAACTTCTCTGGATGTAATATTTTTTAGATAATATAAGATACTTTTATAGCAGCATGAAAGTTGAAATTGTTCGGATGACAAAGAATAACCATAGTGCCACTGAATACAGTAGACTTGAACAGAAACTATGGAACTCTGGGTATTAATGCTTATCCTGCTCTTTGTGAAATCACCTAGTAAAAATAATCCTTGCACTTGGTGATTCAGGGTAGCAACCCTTCTTATGTTTGACGTAAATTTTGTTTCTGAAACGTCAGGGAAAAGCAATTTCGTTTTTTGCGGGTAAGTAATCTTGGCTATTTGGCAAGTTTAAATGATTGCAAATATCAGCGTATAGATTTTGGCTGTGGTAAAAGTATGAGGTAAATATCGCGCAGAGTGAAAAAATAAAACATATATACTGAGCAAAGAGAAAAGTAAAGTTGAAGCCAAATGTAAAGGAAAGTCAAGAGTAAAAAAAATAAATAAACATTTTAGAGTTGAACAATTAAAATAATTTTCAACATTTTTTTAAGTGTAATCAAACGCAGTAATCCCAGCCTGACGGCATCCTCTTTGTTTTTAGCCTAGTGGAACCTAGATTAGGCTCCTTAGAGTATAATCTAAAGGATGAAATTGTCTGAGCACTTGTTAGGGATTAGGGCTTATGGCTTAAGGACATAGCTCAGCGATGGCTTGAAAACCATATTTTTTGTAAGACTGGCCTTGAATATAGATCGCGATTGGGTTTGTAAAACCCCACTTTTTTCTACCTAAAATTATGAACAGAAACCTCAGCCCCTCAAATCAACATTTTTAAACAACAATTGTTGTGAGGAAAATAAATGTAAATTTAATCCTCATCAGTTACGTTCTGTCCATTAATATTGACATCTAGCAAATTGACTGGGAATTTGTTTAATTTAAATGGAGTAAAGTAAAAAAGAAAGGTAAACAACATTCAGTAGAAAATGGAGCTGAACAGTTTCTTTTCATAAGGCCTGTGAAATGGTGGTACTGTTCGCAAAAGGGAGCTCAGCAAAGTCAATGTTTGCACCATAACTGAACAAGACTCATTAATCATTCTGTTTTTTTTATAGCACTGTCGGAAACAAACAAGAAGCCGTAAAAAAATTGGTAGCAAATGGTTTAGGTCATATGAATATTAGCACTGTTAAAAGAATAAGTAGTACAGAATTGCTCCAAAAGCTTTAGTTGAGACGAATAACAGCCCATTCAATGTTTATTCCCAAGTTGCTACAACTTTTTCGTGGCCAGTGAGTCTTTTCATTATTTTATTGAAATAAAAATAATTGCTGTATAAAAAAAAATTGGCCAAATGTTGTTTTGAACCTTGAAAGTATCATTATTTTTCATTCCCCCTCCCCCACCAGATTGTTTCCCCGCTGGTAACCATTATTGACAGTTCGAGCGAAATATCTGCAGCTTCTTTTTTTTTTATTTATTTTATTTTGTCAATGTTTTAAGAAAACCAATTGCCTTTCTTTATCATATTTTCTTTGTATTGTCGAAAGTTACTGTTTTCTTTCGGGTTATCTCAGATACCTTTCACAAGCGTTGAAAATTCGGGAGGAAGGTGTTCAACTGTAATTACAAGCACTTTTTAATTTTCAGGCTCCTTGGATCTCACTGTAGCTTTGGCATCAAAGTTTAATTTTCAGTATACTCAGTAAGCGTGCGTGTGTAAAGTATTGCTTTAGCCACCCTAGCTTAGCGAATGGTACACTTAGCTTGCAATCCTGTGTCTTTCGGGATGCAGGTTTAAATCCTGGTGTTGTCAAGACCTAAATGCTGGGTTGGGACGGGGGTCAGTGCTGTGACTACAAGCTCAGCCATCTGGGTTTGTGGGTAATAGGCTCAATTATTATCATTACTCTGTCTCAAATAGCTTTTGTAATTTATTTTTGTATGTGAACTTGATTTCCATTAAAAAATTAAACTTCTATTTTTGTAGGGCAATATAAGAAAAGAACCTTATCCAACACACTTATCTTTAAGCCGTTTTATGCCTGATCTGACTGATGGACTAGATAGAATGGAGTCATTGATCAGAGCTGCCAATATTGATTCATCAAGGTATTGGTTTAAATATTTTGTATGGTATGTTCATGTAACAGTATTCTAGTTTAATCACGATAATGGAGCAATAAGCTTTTTTTTTCTGCTGTTGTCTTACCTATTTAATTGTTCTTGTTCTGAAGATAATTCTTTCGAATTTTCTTTGGATTATTTTTCCTCAAATTGTTAACGATTGTATTTTTATTACATTGAGGTAGTGACTAATGGGCATTGTTGCTTCTTTTTTTCCCAATCATTGGCAGCGGGCTAGCGCTGCCTAAGTAAAGAACGATGTGGCCACAATGTTTTTTTGTTTTTTTTTCACTCGGGCACATCTTATCGAAGGAGTTGTCGTAGAAACTTCGAAAAGGGCTCATTCGATTGGAAATTGGAGTGGCTAGTGCGCTTTTTAATATTCGAAAGTGATTTGAGGGTAACTAGCCCCCCCCCACGCCCATCATTCCCCCAAACATATCCAATCAAAATTTTGAGAAAGCCATTTTGTTCAGCGTAGTTGATTTCCAGATAGAAAATTTGTTTTTGAGGAGGACGTTTGATTTACCACAACCCTCGCACAATGTGTTTTTTTTTCTCCCCCACAATCCTTGGGGCAATGGTTTTAAGTTATGCCCTGAGGGCATATAAGAATTAATGTTGGCACAATATATCCTTTTTTATTTTTTCCCTTTAGATCCGGGTAATTTATATGAAAGGGATTATCATAGAGACTTTAAAAGGGGCTCCTTCGATTGTAAATCAAGAGCCCTCTGGCCCTCTCTAATAGTCGAACGTGATTGGAGGACAACTAGCCCCCCCCCCCCCCCACGCCCATCACTCCCCCAAACACATCCAATCAAAATTTCGAGATAGCCATATTTTTCAGCGAAGTTGATTTCCAAATATAAAATGTGTTTTTGCGGAGGACACTCCCCCACAACCCTCAGGGCAAAGGTTTGAAGTTATGCCATGGGGGCATATAAGGTTTTTATAGAAGGCGTTGTCCTAGAAACTTCAAAACAGGCTCATTCGATTGCAAATTCAACGGGCTAGTACCCTTTTTAATAGTCGAAAGTGATTGGAGGGCAACTAGCCCCCCCCCCACGCCCGTCATTCCCCCAAACACCTCCAATCAAAATTTTGAGATAGCTATTTTGTTCAGCATAGTTGATTTCCAGATAGAAAATGTGTTTTTGAGAAGGACACCTCCCCACAACCCTCAGGGCAAGGGTTTTAAGTTATGTCCTGGGGTATATAAGGTTCTTATAGAAGGTGTTGTAGTAGAAACTTCAAAAAAGGCTCATTCGATTGGAAATTCAAAGGGCTAGTACCCTTTTAAATAGTTGAAAGTGATTAGAGGGCAACTAGCCCGCCGCCCCCGCCCCACCCCCATCATTCCCCCAAACACATCCAATCAAAATTTTGCGATAGCCATTTTGTTCAGCGTAGTTGATTTCCAGATAGAAAATTTGTTTTTGAGGAGGACGTTTGATTTACCCCCCAGAGCACATTCAAAATAAAAAAATCGTTACCGCGTAGTTACGTCCTAGCTCTCCTAATGACCGGATGTATTTCTAGGCTCTAGACTCTTTTCAAAACGCGGCTTTGTATTTAGTCTTACGTTTTTATGACTGCCAGTCCTAAATATTCCTGATAAAGTACTGTTGATCTATGCAAGGCAAAGACAATAAGGAATAGCCACATCCGTAGTTTGTTTCGACTGAAGGTGTAAAACAGATATCTGAATAATGCGGAAAATATAAAAGATAATAGGAAAAATCTAAATATTTTGTGAGAAAGAGGGGATTAAAACAGGCTTTAAACAGGAGAAGACGGAGGAGGGTTCGTTTGTAACATCAAATTGTAAAATTACTATCAACATTTTTCATTTTCAAATTACTATTAACGTTCTGTCAGACTCGTTTGACTGACCGTTTACCAAAAAATAAACTGTTCGAAAAATGTGGTTCGATGTGGTTTTGGGAAGGCATAGGGGTTTTGCGCCCAACTTATGTAAATTTCTGCTCGTTTTGAGTTTGACTCGGTTAATTATTGTAATTTCTGTTCGTTTTGGGTTTCATTTATTTATCGATGCTGATTTGTGGTAGTTTTACGCTTGGTAGATTATTTGATTTTATTTTTTCAATTTTTTTGTTTGATGGAGTTCTTTACTTTTCTTTGAAAAACTTATTTTGTGGAAAAAGTTTTTTTAATTAATTTGTAATATAGCCACTCACAGACATAATTCTAATGGGGTATCAGAGCATTTTCCTTGGGTGGAGTGAGTCAGAATAAGATGAAAGTGCATTTTTAATTCATTATTTTTAATTTTCTAGAAGAGTGGGTCTTTTGAATCGACCCTAGGGGAAGAAGATGAGGACCCCTCCTCTCTCATTTACAAATGCGGCTTTAAAAGGTAGTTTGCATGACATATTTTAAATCCAAAATCAATTACAATCCCTGAAGTATATTTTGTTTTTGTAGTGAATGTATTTGATTACAGACGACCTAGATGGGGGATTTATATAAGAACAGAATGGGGGGGGGGGAGGGAAATAGAGAGGTGAAGTGGTTCAAACGAAGTTGCACCTTCCAGGTTTGTGTATCAATAACAATTGATCGCAATATTGTATTTGCATTATCGAAAAGTCTATAAACTATACTTGAGCCTATACTAAACTATGCTTGGGTCTATTATATAAGGCCAAGTGTTTTATCGTAGACAAAAGTAGAGCTTAAACTAATAATTGGTTGATAATATTTTGTTAAAAAGGCAATTACGAACCTAGATATAAGGATTAAAAAGTCGTGCCTGAACAGAAGTCGCCAGAGGTTTCCCCCAACATTTGTTTCTGAAATCCTGGAAAATCTCGATACTATGTCTGTAAATAAGAGCGTTTGGGTCTAAAGTGGTATTGTTTTTAAGCATTTGGCAAGAAAATTTATTAATCTTCATTTTTCCTTCACGCAGACTTGTGCTGTTTTTACAGGAGTTCAACTTTTTTTATCGTATATAAAGTTGGTATCGAATAAAAACGATTTTGCTTTATCCTAGAAGGTTCAGAAGGCTGTCTAATGTCTTGGTGTTGGCTGCAGGCATTGCGACAGTCAAAATAATTCAAGTAAAAAGAAGTATTGGGTGTAAAAGGTCACATTTTATTGAAAAAGATAAGATTGGTATAAAAAATTGGTCCTAAAAGACATAGTATTTGATGCAGGGGAACCTCTCATCTCTCTAGCTTGAGTAATTTTAAGTGTTCTGCTGTTGTAATTATTTTTGAAGGATGGGTCAGAAAAGAAGCCATTGGTATTCTAGCTTACAAATATATCACGCAAAAATAAAATGAAAACAAAAGTTGGCCAAGTTCTTGGCAGCCACTTTGCAAATATTTTTATTTGGTTTGTTATGGGGGGTGTGTTTCTAGGGTTGGTGCCACTCGGGGGAAAATTAATTACGGTGCCCCCCCCCCTCCCGACTCAAATGTAAGCAAAATGTGGTAATGTTGTTTTTATTTCATTTAAGTGCTATAGTGGTAAATGACTTTCTTATCCCTTTGTAGGGATGAGGAATTATGGCCCTTAGGTATTTAAGCTTAGGTAACTGGTCCTAGGCTACGATCGAACTAATGAAGTTAACCAATTGGGAATATTCGAGGGACTAAAGGTAGATTGTAGAGAGGTTGGCTATAATACAATAATTTTATTCAGTTGATATATACTGATACAAGGTTTGATAATATATATATATTCTACTGGGACTGGTTGTCCCAAGTAGACCACAAGTCTCAGAAAACTACAATAATATATAATAAGAAATTTAGACACTTACACTAATCTGACACTGTTCCAAGGTATTTCTAATAAGATAATAAACGGGAAGAGGTTCGCCCTTTAAGTGAAAGAGTGTTCTCAGTCTCAAAAATCTGAGTATATATATGAAAAACCAACCCTGTCCATCCGGTTCATTGACGCATTTAGCCAGGAAATTGGTAATTGAGGAAGTTCCCTCCAAGCTTACACATTCCAGGATGTGTATCTTTATCTTAATAAAAAGTGGTATTTCGAAACTTTGTATTTGTGTCTTAATATATTTTTACTAAATTCCAAATTGACTTAATTAGAAGGGTTTACCACAATACTCCCCCATTTAAAGAAGAGTTGTCCCAACTCTCAATATTTACTGTTAAAACAACTTAATTTTGTTTACAGCTATTATGCTGCCATCTATTGGTCATTATGTGCATATACCCTCAATGGCTTTCCTTAGGGTCATGTTTATGATCAAATATAGGCCATGTTCTTTTTTTTTGTCGATGGATTTCAATTTTGAAGTTCATCCTTGTTTCTCTTTTTCTTTGTCTCTAGGACTGGAAAATACTCTTTATACCCTTTTCATATGTATCTTCTGTTTTAGCTTGACTAATAGCGGCTTAAGCATTATATTAGTGGTTTTGCCTATTTAGATTTCAATTTATATTAGAAACGTTTATGAATTATTTGAGTTTAAATTTAATTCCCATTAATAATTTAATTTATTTGTGTGATGTGGTTGATATACCTTTTATTTTAGAAATGCCTTGGATGAATTACATATAACAGTTTTTGTTTTTAAACTATCATATATTTTCCCAGCACAAAGTATTTTCACGAATTTCAGTAATATAAAGCCTTTGAGGCTATGTAGCACAATCCATAGGCTTAAATTAAGTTCTGATTTTTATCTCACTTCACGATGAATTGTTAGCAAAGTTAGTAATGATGCATGCAATTTCCAAAATATCAGTGGATCAGGTATGGTTTGTGATGGTATGAGGTGTTACTATCAGGATACATTTGAAGTGGCTTCAAAATTTGTTACTTTCCAAAATGTGTCAACAAATGATTGGAACTTAATGGATCCGAAAGGATGTTACGAAAAATTTGATTTCCAAAAAAAAAATAAGGCTGTATCTAAAATAAATATTCACATTAGAATACACATAAAGCATAATTTGTTACCTATATATAGTAAAAAGAAACACTCAAAATTTGTATATATCACTGCATTTTTTTTTTTTTTTACGAAAGTTAATTACATTTTAATTACTTTCTCCCCTTTTAACTCGTAATATATAATTATTAATCACTCAACAGATTGCTTCACAATAAAAATATTTATAAGTTGGCTCGAAGTCAAACATTTATATATAACATTAAATTACTACTTAAAACTTAAAAAAAATAAAAACATAGTATATATATATATACAAGCATTGTGTAATAACTTACAAAAATATTTTTTTTTAAGTCGCAAAACTAGATAGGATATTTAAATACTGGTTGAAACTTAAAGTATTAAAAAAAAATAAAACACGGTATAGACTAGCATTGGAATTAATTCCAATTAGTGGTTTGTTAATTGCTTATAATGCATTAATGTAGAATACTTCTTGAATGATATAAAAATAAAAAACACAAATACTCAACATATTAATTCACTATATTTACATGGATAGTTTAGGTTATATATATATATATATATATATATATATATATATATATATATATATATATATATATATATATATATATATATATATATATATATATATATATATATATATATATATATATATATATATATATATATGTATATATATATATATATATATATATATATATATATATATATATATATATATATATATATATATATATATATATATATATATATATATATATATATATATATATATATATATATATATATATATATATATATATATATATATATATATATATATTAACAGAAGTTATGTTGATACATAACTTAATTGTTAAAAACAAATAATAATTATGCAACCTAACAATTTATTTAGTCACTGCAATATTTGTTCTTAGTACAACTTTTAAATAAGTCCATCAAGACTTTTATCTGATATACTTTTATGATTTAACTGCAATTAAAAAATACAAGAAAAAAAAATCAAGCCTAACTATTAGATTTATACACTATAATTGGAAACTGTGATCAGCCTCTATATAAGGGCTTGGCAATATTTCATATAACATGATTTTGCCATTAAAATTTATATATTTACAATTTTTTTTTATGATAACAAATCCATATTTAGAAAGGGTTTTCAAAATATCTTTATAACTGTATATATTTTCTCAACAACATCTGTTACCATTATATAACTTTTCCATATACGACTATATTTATTTTCTTATCTTTGTTTTACAACTTTAGATTTATTCCAAACCAGCTGTGACATTAACTGTCGATTGCTAACAATGATCCTGTTTTTTTATTCATACTTTCGTGCTTTTTAACTCTTTTCGAATTTTTAGGCACTTCAGACTCTTTAACAATGTTTTGTCTGTAATACCTCTTTTCAGCTTTAATGTCCTTTTGGGATAAGGCTCCATTTACAGCTTAGATCTGATAACCTAAAAATTTAGCTATTCGTCTTTTTACCTGTTTTGGCACTATCAATTGACTCGTGCCTTCACCCTGAAGGTTTTGTCACCCGGAAGCTCCTATAACGTTTTTAAGTTCGCTTGTCATCAGCTACAGCTAAAAGGACTATTATGAACCTGTACACACAATAATTAATTATATCGTATATTATTGCCACACTTTTTGTTATTTGTGGCCACAGTTTTCTCTTTGGCTATTCTGTTCTCAAACAAAGTGGCCCTTCTGCAGAATATACCCGGCCTTCACGACAAACAGTATTTTAGTATCCAATATACACTTACAATGACTATTTTCACTTAAACTTCCCAACTTTTTGCGGTCCTGTCTGTAGTTTCAACTTCAACTTAGGGCCTTTTGGATCTTATTTGCCTTCTTTTAATTTCGCATGCCATGTTAGTAATTTTTCCGAAAACGACTCCCACATAAGAGAGCAAAATTTTTCCTGTCTACTTTGAGCATTTCTCCCATATTTCTATTAATCTCGGCCCGAGATAACCACTGTAACGGTGGCTCCGTAGTATTAATGCTACTTATTTTGTACTTATTTAGAACAATTTTCGCACTAGTCTCGTTCGGTCAGTTCAATATGCGCGTATAACAGAGTTTAACTGACTCCGTTGAATTTCTTTTCCTTTAATTTCGTTTGGCTATATTTTCAACTTGAACCCTTCCCTTTTTTTGATTATTTATTTCAAGGAAGCCTAAGTCCTTTTCCGCTTTTTCAGTAAAATAGTTTTTTTTTTTTAAGCCTATATTTATATGTTTCATGTTTTTTTCAATAACTTTTACAATTTTTTATGCTGATTGCCCTTCTATGGTCAAATTCATTATTTTTTTATTTTTTAGAGGTGGGGGGTTGTCTATTATTGCAACCTGTATTTTTTTTTAAATTACTTAAATTTCTTAGTCCGAAAGTGTTCGTGTTAGAAAAGTACTGCATTTTTTCAGCTAATTTTTAGAACACTTTTAATTAAGTTTTTCCCCGCATTTGCTAGTTCTCGTTTTTTCATAAAAATGCAATTTTTACGATATACTGGTTGCCAATTTTATCCCAGCTTTAGTTACTATTTTATTTGCCAAAAAAAGAGAGACAATAATTCCCTTGCAAGGCTAAATAACTTTGAATTCGGTGCTCATGATCTATGGTTTATTGATACGCTTGAGTCTGGGAGAATTATAAGAATGAATTTCGGTTCATTACTGCAAGTTTTTTCGCTGTGTGATGTTATATTTTATTTTCAAAGAAAAAGTGGATACGTTTAGTTTGTGTTAGGTTCAACGGATTGGGATTTGGGTGTTTTGGTTGGCACAGGTGACAACCAGTTGTTTAAACTAGGGATATCCTGTGCCAATTTGTTTTCTCAGATCCAATACATCGCTAGAGTTAAAATTATTACCTTGAACTACTGTGGTTTGCTTCTGATGATGACATTTATTTTTGGCTTATTTTTAATTGATTTTGTCGTTGGCTTTAACCCCTGGTAAGTTTTTTAGGTTATAATTTATTTTATATTGCTTTTCGTTTCTTTTACCTAGCACTTTTTTGCTTTCTAAGATTATTCTAAGTTTCGCTTAAATTTTTATCGCGCTTAATTATTGTCTTTAAATTTTTTATTCCTTTTCACCTTGTGTAACTAATAAAAAAAATTATCATATTATACTATAACTATGTATAATAAGATTACAGTTAGCTTATACATGTCCGGATTCATGTAAACTCTCGCTGTAGTTTCCTATTATTATTTTTTTTTTATTCTTCAAAAATAATTGTTTTTTCAAACTCGACTGGAAGTGCCGCCTCAGAGAGTCAAAGGTCAGTAGATGCTTCGCATTTACTTAACAACGAGAGACCAGCAGTGATTGAGCTCAACTCCGAATTCGTTAGCTTCCAATGACCCTATTTCAGTAGACTACCCTCCTTCTTTTTCCTTTTTTTTAAATGACCCCCCAAAATATTTTTTTTTCAAATATGCATATCAAAAGAATCGTATTTTAATGCTGATTCTAAATATGTCTAATTCAATTAGTTTCACTAAACCTATTAAAAGTTACGAGTCAACTATTAATGCCCTTTGTAATTGTTCCCGTGATAAGGTTCCTGTTGGCTTCCTATGCACAATCTATTCGTATAATAATTGGGATAAAAGGGAATATTTGCTTCACTCTATTTTATTTCCACTATCAGACCGTATTTATTTGATATATTGTGAAGGAAATTTTGACAGTATTAAAATATAGATATTTCTTTAGAGGCTCTTGCATGTTTTATTTTATTTATTATTTTTTTTTCCGTTAACATTATTTTATTCAAATATTATTCGGTTGGGGGCTACACTTGTTCTGCATTTCTCCGTTTTCTCGTCCGAAGTATGGACTCCAAATTTTTGTTTCTCTTCTTTATAATATTTGCAATTTTTTCCGTGGTTTCTATAGTGTGGTTCACAAGGTTCTGAATTTTAGCGCGGTTTTGTTGCCTCGTCAAATATCTTTAATCTTTGTTTCTCATGACGTTTGGCCTTTTTCATAAGTGATTTAGCTGTGATTTAGCTTAGAACGTGTTGCTGTCCTTCTGGTTTCTTTACTCCATAATTTCTCTCTTAAGGAGGTTTTTCTTAACGATGGCCCAGGTTCAGTTATATCTGTTTCCGTAGAAGAATTATCGGTGTCACATTCTGTTAGCTTGCGTCTGGTAGATGGTGTTTGTTCCAAAAGCCATTTTTATGTTAAGCCTGTAGGTGAGTCTAATGTATGAAAATCAGATAATTCATTGGTTCCTTCCAATTTTTCTTCCTCTTTGGATTTAACCTTTCGTTTATCACATTTTAAACCATTAGGTTGTGTTTGAGGCTCTTCTTTACCGCTTTCACCACTAGTATCCGATGAGCTTAGAATATTTCCCTTTTTTTCTGGTTTGTTGTGGAGAGTTTGTAGCCAAGACTGGGCTAAATACTCCATCCACTCCTCCCAACTGTTGCGGTCGTTAAAAAGGTCATAAAATTCATATGGTCTTCTGATGTATACTGGTGAAATTGTTTCCTCTATTTCTTCGTCTGAAGGAATAGGCTCTGATTTCCACGGTTTTGAAAAAAATCCTTTCTGCATTCTATTATGGTGTACTACTTCTTCCTTTTCATTAGACTGATGTTTTAGAACATAAGTTAAGTTGTTTGGTAGAATTTTTACAATCCTGTATGGCCCATCCCATTTCGGTTTTAACTTTTTTTGTCCCTTCCAAGTTGGTTTTGTATACATAGACCAATTCTCCTAAAAAATAATTTGTCTTATTTTTGCGTGTACGGTCATATTTTTCTTTTTGTTCTGCTTTCCCACCTTCTAAAATATCTTTAACTTGTTCCATTGCTTTTTTCATTCGAATTACAATTTCCTACTTATATTAGTCTAGGTTGTAATATATTCTTCATTTTGTATTTCATATAAACAACTTGGTGGAAATATTATATGTTGTAAAAAATGGCGTTCCTTTTAAAGAACGCGAAAAAGTCATATTTACTGCAAAGACTACGAATGGTAAATTTTCGTCCCAATTCTCATTTTCCTCTCTTGCATGTATCCCTAGTATGTAAGCTAATTCCCTATGTTTGCGTTCAACTTTTCCATTAGCGGAGGCCATGTAAGACGAGGTAAACCATCGTTTTACCCCCAGGTATTCCGTAATTTTGTCTAATAATTTGGCTCTAAAACATGGCCCATTGTCACTAAGTAAAACTCTTGGAAAAATTCCGTGTTCCAAAAACAGGCGGTTGACTAAAACTTTCGCAATATTTTTTGTCTTTTCGTCTTTAATTGGAAAAGCGTATAAATATGAGTTGAAATGGTCAACTATGGTTAGTACACACCTGTTTCCTTTCCTGGAAACTGGTAAACTTCCTCCTGTTCCCAAAATGTCCATTAACATTAATTCTCCTACCCCTGAAGAGGTGGGGTATAGACCTAATCTGGCCCTAGGGGTCTTTGGTGGTGACTTTTGTTTGGTACAGTCTTGGCAGCTTTGTATAAAAGCTTTTACTTTTGAGTACATTTTTGGAAAATAAAGATTTACTTTTAGCCTCCCAATAGTTTTTGCTTCTCCCATGTGACAGCCAAAAGTTGCGTGTGCCATCTGTAAAATTTCTCCTTCCAGTGATTTTGGAATTACTGGAATAATTTTTAAGTCATTTTTTATATATTCTTGCGATGGTCTGTAATATCTTACTGAAGGATTTTTACTTTCATCCAGATCAAAATTATCTAAGTCCTTCAAAAAATGTCTAAAGTGCTCTGGCAGTTCCGTTCCTTTGGATAAAAACGATTTCATCACTAAACAAAAATCATCTTTATCTTGATGATTCGAAATATTTCTATTTGATAGTTTTTCCACCTCTTCCAGTTCATTTTGGTTGGCTGTGTTCAAATTTCCTTCCGTATCAGGACTCCGTGACAAACAGCCTGGTAAAATGTTTGTAAGGTCCTTTTTATATATTGGGGTACATGAATATACTTTCAGACGTATTATTCATCGTGTCAGCCGTGCTGAAGTATTTTGCATCGTATGTAGCCAAATTAATGATTTTTGGTCTACGCGTAAAATGAATTTCTTCCCAAGTAAAAATTGACGAAAATATTCTGTAAAAACTACAACTGCTAGGCATTCTCTTTCAACCGTAGAATATTTTCATTCTGCCTAAGTCAGTGACCTGCTAGCGTATTGGACTATTGATTTTACTCCTTCCGAATTTATGTTTAATAATGTGGCTCCAATTCCGTACCCCGACGCATCTGTTTGTAAACAGAAGTCTTGTGACAAATCTGGTAGTTTAAGTATTGATACCTGTAATAATTGCCTTTTTATTTCATCCTGCGCTTGTTTTGCGTCCGCTGGACATTCGAATCTACCTGATTTTTTCAAAAGGTTTGTCAAAGGTTGCGTTATTGTTGCATAATTTTTAATATATCGTCTGAAATAACTTGACAAACCACAAATGGATCTGCAGCTTTTTTTATCATTAGGTTGCTGTAAATTTTTTTTGACGGTAAACTTATCTGGGTTTGGTGAAATAGTACCTTGATTTATCAGGTGTTTAGGAAAACTAGTTTTGGCACTACTATTTTTAACTTTTCTGGTTTTTATTTTAAGCCTGCTTTTTAAAATTTTTCAAGTATTTTTCTAAGTCCGACCAAATGGTCTTCCAGGTTTTCATTAAACAAAATTACATCATCTAAATAAGGCAAAGTATCTTTTTTCCTTCCTGGTTCGTTATATTTTAACACCAAATTCATTAGTCGACTGAAACAATTTGGACTAAATAATAAGCCAAAAGGCATACGTTCAAATGTGAACGTTTTTCCATCGTCTAAGATTACTGTTGCTTTATGCTTTGTTTCTTGATCTAAAGCTATTTGCCAATATCCTGCTATTAAGTCAAAACTAGTGTAGTATTTTGTACCTCCTAGCGAATATAAAATCGTATCAATTCTTGGCAACTTCATCACGTCTTTTACCGTGACGGCATTTAGCACTCTAAAATCTATACATAACCTCCAGGTGTTTTCTTTTATTCTGACTATTACTAGTGGAAAACACCAATCGCTAACACTTTCTTTAATCATACCCTGTTGTTCGATTTCCTTTATTTGGTCTTCTAGCCATGGTTTTAAATGATAAGGTGTTTTATACGATGACTTTTTCAATGGAGGACTTTGTGTTGATATTTTGTGCTTGGATAAGTAACTTAATCCGTAATCTACTTTGTGTCTTGCAAAAGTCCATCTAAAATCCCAAAGAATATTTTCAACCCGGGTTTTCACGTTATCTGGTAAATGTTTTAAATCAAATTAATGCAAAAAATCAGTTTTCGACATTCCATACTTTTCTTGTAGTTGCGGTTTTAATGAGGATATTTGTTCGTGGCTAGTGAAATCTATGCCTAATTCTGGACTGTTTAGAGATTTTATTTCTGAATTTCAAATCTTTTCCACTGACTCAAGTTCTATTCGGTTCAGCTTTACTTTATTATTACTTAGATTTGATAGTTTAATATATGTGCTACCACTTTAGATACAATAAGTTAATTTTCCACAAAGACTGTGGGGTATTCTCTTAAGTTCTATCCTCCTATTATTACATTCATTGTTTTAACCTTCCTTCTTTTGTATATAATGTCGGTAGAACTCGAGTTGTTGTTCCCTCTTGTATTGTGACTTTTTCCGCTTATTTTTAGGTTATAATTCGAATCGTCACTTTCCTTATCTGTTGTTACGGAAATTTGCCTATTAGTTTCATTTGCCTGGCTTATGGTTATTGTATCAGATATGGGTTCCCATACGATCCCATATTTCCTGATAGAATCTACTCCTAGAATACAAGGAAATGGTAGCTGCTTGCATATTATCACCGTTACTGTTATTTCTTTATCCCCTGTGCTAAATTTTAATGGATATTCCCCCAAAATTGTCAGCTTTTGCCCTGTTACTGATGTAAGGGTATTCTGGCATCTGCTTACGCGATTTTTGACACTAAGAGGAAACCTCTTAAAAACTTCCTCTCGAATTAATGATTTAGATGCTCCTGTATCTAGTAAACATGGTAAATTTTAAAACAACGCAAATTCGTTAGACTATTATTATTTGCATTTGTATCACAACATTCTAAACTACGAGTATATAGGGGTCTTTGTAAGGAAACAGCTCTGTCGACCCTTACAGGCTGGTTTCTCCGTTTAAATGCCTACTGTTTGACCAAAAGTTTCTGGGGTTATCCCAGTTTTCTTCAGCGTTGCTATTTTGACCCTGGGTATTGTTAACCGTTTGCCTCCTAGGCCTAAATTCAGGAATATTATTAGGTGTTTGCCAAGTATTATTTGTTCCCTGCCTTCCTAAATTTCTGTCCCCCTGCGTTATGACCTGGTGTCATGTCTTGTACGTCTCACCTTCTTTGCGTATTCTATGCCGGAAATCCGCTGCATAGTGGTTTGTTTTGCTACAATAATAGTAATGAAATTTTTTCTTAAATTGTTTGTTGGTTTCCTGGTTACTTCTAAATACTCTTGATCCGTCATTGTTGGTTCCCCAACTATCTGTTTTTGGTGGGGCTGGCTGCTCATATTTTCCATGAATATTAGCTGCTAATATCTCAAGATCATGGAATCTGTCAGCTATTTTCTTAAACGGCGACCCTCGGCCTCCGTCGCGCCTTTTTGGTTCACGATTTGGCTCTTCAAAGTTCACCTGTTTCTATCCCCTTTCATATTTTTTACTTTCTTGTGCTCCTATGTTATTTATTGACATCTGATCAAACTTTTACATAGCCTCGTCATTTTTTACTTCTGTTTCGACTAGGATTAAAGCCTGCTCTAAATTTTCAGGTTTCCGTGATAATATTAGGCTTAATAGCTTTTTTCGTAACCCTTGGGTAAAAGTATGTAGCTGTACTTTCTTTACTGTCTCGTCATTTCCTCCTTTCTCTAATTGTAAGCATACAGATCCACAAATTTTGTCGGCAAATTCCCTGATACTAGTTGAGGTATTGAATGTCACTACCTCTGTTCTTAGCCTCTCGGAGATGCTTGTCTCTATAAACCTTGTTTTAAAAGATTCAATTAGAGTACTGATGTCCTTGGGTTCTTTTTCCTTAATTGCCTCAAAATGTTTAAGGGCGCTTCCCTTTAATCTGGCTGCAACGCATTGCTCTTTGACCTTATCCTCAAACCATTCAGTTAGTTCGTCGAAAATTTTCAATTTTTCGATAAACTCATCTACATCTGAAATTCTCGCTTATTCGAGTATACTTTTTGCAATTTCAAGTACCGTTGATAGGGAAGTCATTTTTTCCTCTGGTAGATCCATTTTATTTCAATCAACTATTTTTATCTAGCCCTCTCGACCCAGTTTTTTCAACTGCCAGCAGTTGTAGTAACGTGGTTTTTGTAGCATTTAAGTGGTATTGGGCTAGATACTTTTATTCTCCCTTTGTAAGAGTGGCAAACTCTTACCCTAAGGTATTTAAACTTTGGTAATTTGTCCTAGGCTGTGACCAAACTAATTAGGCAAACCATCTGGGTATGTTCGAGGGATTAAAGGTAGATTGTAGAGAGGTTGGCTATAATACAATACTTTTATTCAGTTGACATGTGTTGATACAAGGTTTGATAATATATATATATATATATATATATATATATATATATATATATATATATATATATATATATTCTACTGGGACTGGTTGTCCCAAGTAGACCACAAGTCTCAGAAAACTACAATAATATATAATAAGATATTTACACACTTGCACTAATCCGACACTGTTCCAAGGTATTTCTAATAAGATAATAAACGGGCAGAGGTTCGCCCTGCAAGTCAAAGAGTTTGTTCTCAGTCTAAAAAATCTGAGTATATATATGAAAAACCAACCACGTCCATCCGGTTCATTGACATATTTAGCCAGGAAATTGGTTTTTGAGCAAGTTCCCTCCAAGCTTACACATTCCAGGATGTGTATCTTTATCTTAATAAAAAGTGGTATTTTGAAACTTTGAATTTGTGTCTTAACATATTTTTACTAAATTCCAAATTGACTTAATTAGAAGGCTTTACCACAAAAACAAACTTATCATAAATTTTAATATGCGGAAATAAACAACTGCAAATAATAAATTAAAATTCTGTATAAGAACAAGTTAGAATTGCTCATGTCAATTCTATTTTTTAAGTTGGTTAAGTTTATTTTTGTTGTTGATTTTTTTGGTTAATTCTTCTTTTCTTAAGGTGCATGAAGCCTGTAGGCTTTGATGAGATTGTGAAGCCACCAATGAAGTCAATGACTGGTATAGACGAACTGTTACTTGCTTCTGAGCTCGCTGAAACAACAGATTCAGATAATTCACGTGGGTATGTACTGTTTATTTGTTCTTGTTTATGGGGGGGGGGGGGGCTTTTTTCACTTCTTTATTTTGCTCTGATTCTTGTTGATTCTTTCTTTGTGTATTTTCGTCTTCTTCCCTTGAAACAATTATTTTTGAGGAGGTCTGGTGACGCACCTGTCTAATACTACTACTACTGACAGCGCATTGCAACACCAAGATGACTGAAGCTAAGACAGCTGAGCAACCTCCTCTTACGACCCATTCTAATAATACCTTCACTCTTTAACTCCTTCCGTGAAGTTCGAATTCCCTTTTAATCTTTTTATCAATATAGCCCAAGAAACGGGGATTGAACCACATTTTTCGAACAGTTTTTTTTTGGTAAATGGTCTGTCAAACGAGTCTGACTGAACGTTAATAGTAATTTGAAAATGAAAAATGTTTATAGTAATTTTACAATTTGATGTTACAAACGAACCCTCCTCCGTCTTCTCCTGTTTAAAGCCTGTTTTAATCCCCTCTTTCTCACAAAATATTTAGATTTTTCCTATTATCTTTTATATTTTCCGCATTATTCAGATATCTTTTTTACACCTTTAGTCGAAACAAACTACGGATGTGTCTATTCCTTGTTGTTTTTGCCTTGCATAAATCAACAGTACTTTATCAAGAATATTTAGGACTGGCAGTCATAAAAAATGTAAGATTAAATACAAAGCCGCGTTTTGTATAGAGTCTAGAGCCTAGAAATACATCCGGTCATTAGGAGAGCTAGGACGTAACTACGTGGTAACGATTTTTTTATTTTGAATGTGCTCTGGATGGTAAATCGAACGAAAGGTCTATTTTTATTTCCACCTAGTGAGTTAGTTGAAATTTTGAAAATTTACCCCAAAATGTCCCTATTCCATTATAAAATGCCAGATGACACTAGAAATGGGATTTTTAGTGTTATTTCTGAAATGTTTATCCTGGGAACCATAAGCGGTCTACCATTGAAATATCCAAGGTCGAAAACCTTTAACCGGATGGTAAAATCTGATGCAATGGTTTCACAGCCCCCCTCCCCTTAATGACTGTCTTAGGCTATATGCAAAACTTTGCTGACTTTGTTTATTTATAGAATTGTGTGTGCTTATTTTTCATCAAAATTTAGCTCATGATACCAAACACTGCCAATTAAAAAAATATATCAGCCGTGTTATATATAGAGCCTAGGAATACATTCAGTCATCAGGGGAGCTTAGACGTAACTAAGCGGTAATGATTATTTTATTTTGATTAATTAAAAAAACTCCACAAAATAAGTTTTTCAAAGAAAAGTAAAGAACTTCATTAAACAAAAAATGAGCAAAAATCAAATCAAATAATCTACCAAGCGTGAAACTACCACAAATCAGCACCGATAAATAAATGAAACCCAAAACAAACAGAAATTACAATAAATAATCAAGTCAAACTCAAAACGAGCAGAAATTAACAGAAGTTGGGCTCAAAACCCCTATGCCTTCCCAAGGCCAGAACAAAATTTGCACTTTAATGAAAAAAGTATAAATGTTTTTACTTTTATAACTTTAATAAATCAAATAATATTGACATTTTGATTAGTAAATATCAGTATATGTATATTAAACTGACAATGCACACTCATTTGTATTTTTTCAGTAAAGTGCAAATTATGTTCTAGCCTTGGGAAGGCATAGGGGTTTCGAGCCCAACTTATGTTAATTTCTGCTCGTTTTGAGTTTGACTCGGTTATTTATTGTAATTTCTTTTTGTTTTGTTTTTCAATTATTTATCGATGCTGATTTGTGGTAGTTTCACGCTTGGTAGATGATTTTATTTTATTTTTGCTCATTTTTGTTTAATGGAGTTCTGTACTCTTCTTTGAAAGACTTTTTCTGTGGAAAAAGTTTTTTTTATTAATTTTTGTTTGTTTTATATTGACATAGTCTTTTTAAGGAAACAGAAAGTAATACTTTAAATCTTTTCGTTTTATAAGACTTTATAGTTTGGCCTGCTATTTGTATGCTGGAGAAAAATTTTCAGAAATTTTTAACAACATACACCCTTTTAAAAAGCTGGACACAAATAGAAGTGTTTAACTTAGTTTCATACCTCGTCTAGTTGACCTGAAATGGAAAACTTAATACCATTCGCAAAAAAATCTGTTTACTTTCTTTGATAGCTTGGATACACTTACGCTATTTTGATTTGGTTAAATTTTGAGAGCAGAAGAATTCCCAAAAGTTCGAACAGAATACCCTCAGTCGTTCTTGGGGTACTGCTGAGATGCCTTATTGGGAATTATAATTATTACAGTGCATTTTGATTTAATCTTAAGGCAACATTTAGTTTTTAAACATAATAGGGAAATGGGAGGGAGGGCGTGGGAGGGGGACTAGTTGCCCTCCAATCAATTTTGACTATTAAAAATGGCATTAGCCCTTTCTATTTTCAGTCGAATGAGCCCTTTCAGAAGTTCCTACGACAACTCCTTCGATACAAATTGCCCTGGTTTAAAAAAAAAAAAAAAAAAAAAAAATAATAATACATTATACCCAAATCGATCTTTAAGATAAAAATGTCAAGCCTTCCAATCACTTTCGAATATTAAAAAGGGCACTGGGCCTTTTGATTTCCAATCGAATGAGCCCTTTTTGATTTTCTACGACAACGCTTTTAAAAACACCTTATATGCCCCCAGGTTATAAATTACAACCCTTACCCTAAGGGCTTGTTGGGTGGTTGTCATCCTCTAAGACCTAATTTCCAGAACTTTTAACTACTTTAAACAAAATAGCTATCTCAAAATTTTGATTGGATGTGTTTGGGGAAATGGTGCGCGTGAGAGGGGCGTTAGTCGCTCTCCAATCACTCAACCTTTCAATTTCCAATCTAATAAGCCCTTTTGAAGTTTCTAAGACACCGCTTTCAATAAAAACCTTATATGCCCCCAGGGTATAACTTACCCCCCGTGCCCTGAGGGCTGGCTGTCATCCTCAAAGACCTAATTTCCAGTACTTTCTACTACGTTGAACAAAATGGCTATCTGAAAATTTTGATTGGATGTTTTTGGGGAAATGGTGGGCATGAGAGGGGGGTTAGTTACCCTCCAATCACTTTCGGCTATTAAAAAGGGATCTAGCCCTCTCAATTTCCAATTGGATGAGCCCCTTTTGAAGTTTTTACGACAACTCTATCGATAAAAACCTTATATGCCCCCAGGGCATAATTAACAACCTTTGCCCTGGGAGCTCTAGTGGGATTGTCATCCTTAAATACGCAATTTCCAGACCTTTCAATTACGTTGAACAAAATGGCTGTCTATAATCTTTGATTGAATTTTCTTGAAGAAATGGTGAGCTTGAGAGGGGGGTTAATTATTCTCCACTCATTTTCGACTATTAAAGGGCCATTTCAATTTCCAATCAAATGAGCCCTTTTTGAAATTTCTACAACAACTTTCTATAGAAACCTTATATGTCCTGGGGGCATATAAGTAGAAAGGCCTCAATTGATCCCAAAATTACCACGTGGTTTATGGTTTTCTCAGTGAGAATGAAAAAACAGGAATTTTCTCACTTTAAAAAACATGAATTTTATCACATTGATGGTTGTTTTATTGGACGGTTATAGGTGTTTGTCAATTTATTTGATGTTTTTCATGGATGTCAACAGCAATTCATGTCTTTTTTCCTGGTTTTTGTCAGTGAGAATGAAAAAACAGGAACTTTCTCACATTTATGGATGTCAACAGCAATTTATGTTCCTGTTTTATGGTTCGTTGTCAGTGAGAATGAAAAAACAGGAACTTTCTCACATTTATGGCTGTCAACAGCAATTCATGTCTGTTTTATGATTCGTTGTCAGTGAGAATGTACATGCTTGATGCGAATGTTATGAGATTGTTTGGCTAACCTAACTTGAGAAATTGATTTACATAATCGGTGGGGAAATTACTGGTCCACGAAAGGGGAATTAAGAAACAATCTTGGTTTCTATGATCTTTAGGCTAACCTAACCTGAGAACTTGATTTACATAATCGACGGGGAAATTATTGATTCACGAAAGGGGAATTAAGAAACAAACATGGTTTATTTGATCTAGATGCGAACCTAGCCAGTGAAATTGATTTAAATAATCGGTAGTGCACTGTATTGATTCATGAAGGGGGAATTAAAGAACATTATGGTTTCTTTAATCTTTAGGACCGAGGGAGTTATTTGTTATTATTGTTTTGGACAATTGCATGCTAGGGATGACTGTCATGGTGTCCTGGAATAGGAAACCGGAAGTGAATGTATCCTTTTCAGTCAATCAGCGAGTCGGATACATCTTCCTTCTCAGCCTATCAGAGAGCTGGTTACATATGGTTTTCTCCCAGTTACATAACAATTCGCCCTTGTGATTTCGTATCTAACGGGCATGCATTGTGATTAAATTATCAGAAAGTATTGTGACACAATTGAAACAACAATGAATGTTATTGATGAACTTGAAGCCTTGGCAGCCACAATTAGCAATGTGAGTACATTTTCATTTTTTATTTTCGAAATAAAATTATTTTCCTTGGGCACCCTCTACTATATTTAGGTAAGTACCTCCTCCCCCCCCCCACAAACCAAACCACCTTGCAATCTTTATACTCACTAGGAAACATAAAATATGTTCTTTTTATTACCTAAACCTAACACCCCCCCCCCACCCCCACTCTGTTATTACATGTATAATTCTTGCTAATAGAAATATTTCTCTTTTTTTCGATAAATTTATTCTTTCTGTAAGCCTATCAAAAAGTGACATTCAACTTCTGTCTATTCCCATAGCTATTAATAAACTGTTTCCATTTAAGCCACCATCGCTACATACTTGACTCAAAAACATTTTTCCGCAATGATTTAAACAGCTGACACCCCACAATTGCACTTCATGCTTGTTAATCGTTAACGTTAGTGACTTAACCAAAAGGTTTCAACGATAAAAAGGATTTGTTTTTCTCTTTCTCAAGTTAAAACGGTTTTAAGCAAAAAGAGATTACTGTTTATTAAGCTTGTGGATTTGTAACCTGTATTTGCTGGGGAACTTATGAAACGGGACTATTTCCAAAAATAATTACCAAAATTATATTTAGGACATTTGTGAAAGGGGGGGGGGGTTTGACATCGCTCAATTATATAACCATTTTTGTAAATTTAAAAAAAAGTGTGTGAATGTACAGTAAGGGTCGGTTTGGATTCAGAGTAATAAGCCTTTTTTTTTTAATTAATTGAAATAGAATTTTATTTCTGATTTTATTATATTTTAATTTTTTTCTTTACTGGAAATACTGGAGCAGAGGGGGGGGACTTTCTTAGTGTTAAATGATTTTCTAGACAAAATTATTGTTCGTGTGGACGGTGATACTAATTTTACTTCTTTTAAAAAAAGGGGGGGGGAAATTATTTCAATACTAACATTTTTCTCTTCTTTAAGACAAATTGTGAAGAATGCCTGTCACCACCACCCAGTAAGAGAGCAAGGGCTAATAATGCGGCCCCTGCGAAGGCTACTGTCATACAATATGGTCGCTGGCCGAAGCCTCCTAAACAAGTGATGCCTGCCCAAGCCGTGCTGGAATGTGGCATCGCTTGCACATCAGCTCACCTTGGACCTCTAATATCTGCCCCATCAACGCTAGGTCAGGAGGTTACCCTCCAGCATGCTATGTCAGATCCATCCGATACCCAAGCCCAGACGGATTTTGCAAATGTAACCATTTTTTCCTACCTATCATATAGAAATATCTACCAATTCCTTCCAACTTTTTTAGGCCTTTTCTACATGCACCATTTTCGAGCACAGTGTAAAATTGTATCTCAGCGGGATATTGAAAGATTTTTCTCCCCAAAGGAAATATAATGTTCTCCCTTTTTGAATCATGTCAAGTGCATGCATTCACCCCTTTGTCAAATTAGATTAGTGAGGCCAAAAAAATGCACAATATCCCGCTCATAATAAGTACCAAAATCCATTGCATTATAAATTGCTTTATTAGCAAATGGTTCACATTGCCTCTACAATAAAAAAAAAAAAAAACTTTCTATCGGAATGAGTTGTGTATCATGAGAGGAGATGGCTATCCATTTCAAATCATGTTTTTTTTTTTTTTCCCCAGAGCAGATAAAGAGTATTAATATGAAATTTTATTTGGAGGGATTACTTGAACAATATCAAATTGCCGTCTTCTATGTCATGCGACGTTTTAGACTGTAAATATCTTATAGTAATATAAGATATGATATGGGTCCGAGAAGCGCCGCGGGCCGGGGAAGCGTCGCTGGACGCGCTGCGGGCCCGAGAAGCGCCACGGGAAGCGACGCGGGCCCGAGAAGCGCCAGGGGAAGCGCTGCGAGAAAGCGCCGCGAAAAAAAAAAGAAAGAAAAAAACAGTAGGGCTGATTTGAACATTTTGAAAATAAGCTTTTTTTTTTTTTACAAAATCAAATTGCAGCCTTCTATGTAAAGCGGCGATTTAGATTGTAAATATCTTATATTAAGTTGGATTTTATTTAAGTTGAATTAAACAAATGCTACTATGCGCATACTACTACTACTACTAAGCGCTGACTTTAAATAATAATCCAAATTTTAAAAAAACAGTAGGGGTGATTTGAACACTTTGAAAATAAGCTATTTTTTATTTATAGGTCGGACGACCATTGGCTCCTTATTCTTTGTCGTCCCCCTCATCAGTTGGAGAAGGAGAGGAGCTCTCCAACAACATTTCGCCATTGAGTGACATAGCTAATGTGCAAATACCTGATAATATTGATGAGTATTTAAATTATTTTTTAAATTTAGATAATAGCAGAGTTGAGCAGAGGGGGGACTTGAGCCCAAATACACTACAGCTTTTGGAGGATTTCACAAACTAATTAACGGGGAACCCTCCTCCTCCTCCAGCCATTGATACCCTACCTAATCCCCTACAAGAAACTGAAGTGGAGTATACCCCAAATTTTGTTGAAAACCTTGAGGGAGGGTATCAAATACACGCGGGGGAGGGGGTACAACTTTTCCCGATTTTCAATTGACCAACACAATTTTAAATGCAATAGTTGTTTACACTGCGTCTTTTGGAGACCCTTTTAATTCACTTATGGGGGGAAAATTTGTTTTTGACCCCGTAGAAATTGTGCAAAAAAGGGGGGGGGGAAATTATTTCAATACTAACTTTTTTCTCTTCTTTAAGGCAAATTGTGAAGAATGCCCGTCACCACCACCCAGTAAGAGAGCAAGGGCTAATAATGCGGCCCCTGTGAAGGCTACTGTCATACAATATGGTCGCTGGCCGAAGCCTCCTAAACAAGTGATGCCTGCCCAAGCCATGCTGGAATGTGACATCGCTTGCACATCCGCTCTCCTTGGACCTATAATAGCTGCCCCATCAACGCTAGGTCAGGAGGTTACCCACCAGCATGCTATGTCAGATCCATCCGACACCCAGCCCAGACGGATTTTGCAAATGTAAGTATTTTTTCCTACCTATCATATAGAAATATCTACCAATTTCTTCCAACTTTTTTAGGCCTTTTCTACATGCACCATTTTCGAACACTGTAAAAGTATATCTCAGCGGGATATTGAAAGATTTTTCTCCCCAAAGGAAATATAATGTTCTCCCCTTTTGAATCATGTCAAGTGCATGCATTCACTCTTTGCCAAATTAGATTAGTGAAGCCAAAAAAAAAATGCTCTATATCCCGCTCATAATAAGTAGCAAAATCCATTGAATTATAAATTGCTTTATTAGCGAATGGTTCACATTGCCTCTACAATAAAAAAAAACAACTTTATATTGGAATGAGTTGTGTATCATGAGAGGAGATGGCTATCCATTTCAAATCATGTTTTTGTTGTTTTTTTTTTCCCAGAGCAGATAAAGAGTATTAATATGAAATTTTATTTGGAGGGATTTCTTGAACAATATAAAATTGCCGCCTTCTATGTCATGCGATGTTTTAGACTGTAAATATCTTATACTAATATAAGATATGCTATGGGACCGAGAAGCGCCGCGGGCCGGGGAAGCGTCGCGGGAAGCGCTGTGGGGCCGAGAAGCGCCGCGGGAAGCGATGCGGGGCTGAGAAGTGCCGCGGGAAGCGCTGCGAGAAGCGCTGCGGGAAAGCGCCGCGGAAAAAAACAAAAAAAAACAGTAGGGCTGATTTGAACACTTTGAAATAAGCTATTTTTTTTTTGAACAAAATAAAATTGCCGCCTTCTATGTAAAGCGGCGTTTTAGATTGTAAATATCTTATATTAAGTTGGATTTTCTTTAAGTTGAATTAACCAAATGCTACTATGCGCATACTACTACTACTACTAAGCGCTGACTTTAAATAATAATCCAAATTTTAAAAAAACAGTAGGGGGTGATTTGAACACTTTGAAAATAAGCTATTTTTCATTTATAGGTTGGACGACCATTGGTTCCTTATTCTTTGTCTTCCCCCTCATCAGTTGGAGAAGGAGAGGAGCTCTCCAACAACATTTCGCCATGGAGTGATATCGCTAATGTGCAAATACCTGATAATAGTGATGAGTATTTAAATGATTTTTTAAATGTAGATAACAGCAGAGTTGAGAGGGGGCACTGGAACCAAAATACCCTGCAGCGTTGGGAGAAGTTTAAAACCGAATGAACGGGGACCCCTTCTCCTCCTCCAGCCACTTTGGCCCTCCCGAGACCACTTCAAAAAAATGCAGTGGAACAAACCCCAACTATTGTTGAAACGTTTGGGGGTGGTGAGAAAATACCAGCGGGGGAGGGGGGTACAACTTGCCCAGACTTTCAATTGACCAACACAATTTTAAATGCAATAGTTGTTTACACTGTGACGTTTGGTGACCACTTTAAGACACTAATGGGGGGGAAATTTATGTTTGACCCTGTAAGAACTTTGCACGACTATGTATAAAATTCGGGCTCGACTGGAGAACAAAATTCAATTGGGGGGGAGGGAATAACTTAAAGCCAATATTGTTCTAAAATGTTTTTCTGTAATTGAGGGGAAAGGCGAAGTCAATTGCAGCTTTATATACTACGAGAGGAGTTTGGTTTATTAAAATTTGTAAAATTTTGAAAGTGCTTTAGCGGATTGTCTGGGTAGAATTATAACACATCTTGAGAACTTTAACGAAAATGGTAGTGGATCTCTAGTTCTTTTTGTTGAAAATTTAAGTGTAAATATTTGTAAATTTAAGAAAGATTTTATTTTAAGAGGGGGGGCAGGCGGGGAAAGGGCAGTAGTTTTAAATTATAATCCAGATCTAGTAGGTTGTCGCGGTGTCCAGCGGATCTGTTTTGAAACAGGTCAAAAGTGTTTCAGATATGCTTTCCTCATATCAGTATTTCAGCCTCTAGCAGATGACGCTACCAAGACGAATTTACACAAATGGGCTGTACATGGGAAGGATGGGTCCGATTTCCCTATTGTAGATTTTTTTGTTTAGAGTGTAAATACTCCGTAACGCTACAAACTATTGATATTTCTCAATAGGCTAATGCCTTTTAAGGCTAATGGCTAATGCCATTTAAATATTGGTGTTACCCTGGTTCAGTATGAAACTGAATTTGTGGAGGGAGTTTACTCTCAAAAGAACGGGCTGGTCTTCCCCGTAAGGAGACCGTCAGTTGATATGGTCAGACATTGGGTTTGGTTGTTATATACACCACCTAATGAACCTACCAATACAAGATGCCATTTTAACCCAATCACAGATATTAGTAGAGTTCTGGGGGAGGGTAAGAAACAGAGTTCACGTTTCTACTGTCCAACATGCCTCTCTTGAGTTTGCACTGAATTAAAGTTGCAAAATCACATGAGGCATTGTAGCCGGCATGGCTACCAGACAGTGGAGACGGTTTCAGGAGATAGGGCCACTTTACGCTTCAAAAATTTCCAGAACAGCCTTCTCCAGTGCAACAAAATATCTTTAGACTGTGAAGCTAAGCTGGTGGAGTTGAATGATCCCCAATTTCCAAACCGAGTCAAAGAACATCAGTCTATTGCAGTGTCCTATGCTCACACGCAAAGAGATAGTTCTAATACCACGCGGTTGTTAGAAATAGTAGAAACGTTGGATGAGGGGGACTGCATGGTCAAGGCACTGAATAAACTAATTGGCACGGCTAATGGCGCTATTTCTCGTTTGAGAAATACTCATTATCCAATGGTGCTGTCTGCAGAGGATCGTCTCGCGATTAAAAATCAAAAAATATGTTGGGTTTGTAAGGGGGAGTTTGAAAAGGAGGATAAGGGGACTAAAGGGAAAAGAGGGGAGAGGGGGAAAGTCAGAGATCATAATCACTTGTGGCAGGAAATATCCTCGGGGGGTAGTAATTTTAGAGGGGTTGCGCATCAATCGTTTACCTTAAATGTGAGCCAACAGTTTTTTATCCCTGATTTTAGTCACAATTCTAAGTAGGACCTAAAATTTATTTGACCGGCACGGGCACGTATGCATAAGGATGGAGGAGGAGTTGAAATTCCATGGGCAAATAGTTCATTTACCTATTATATTATTCCCAAATTGGCCGAGAAGTTGTTGCTTCTCGAGCTGAAATTGCAGGCAGTGGATAATGGGCATACGTGCTGGAATAAAATCAGGTTTTTAGAATCCTTTATTTTTTTTCCCAAGGCATTGAGTCAATTGATTTAAGTGCAGAAAAGCGACAATTTTGATAGCTTTCCCTTGCTTAAACAGCACTTTCCAGACAGTGAAATGTATGATCTGTTGACCTGCAAAGGTATATACGCATACGATTATTACTGCTCTGGCGCTCGCTTAAGTGAGGTGAAACTACCTCCAATTGAAGCTTTTCACAATTCACTGACCAGCAGTAAATGCACAGACGAGGAGTATGAGTTTGCCAAGAAGGTGTGGTCCAAGGGGGATTGCAAAAATGGGTGGGATTATTGTAGACTGTACTTGGCCAGTGACGTTCTAACTCTGTTGGATATAGTCTGTAAGAACACAGACCAAATCTATTCAGAGTTCAGGTTAGATATAGGCTATTATTTTTCAACAACTCATTTAGTGTTGGAGTTGCTTTTAAAATTTAGCTGGGACGAAATAGGCATAATCACAAATGTAGATCAACACCTTATTGCAGAGTATTCAATGAGGGGAGGGTATGTTTTTCATGGGGATCGCGTCTTGTCAACCAATCCGAGCGGACAAAGCACCGGTGTAAAGTCAAATGCAGTGTTCTTGGACATGAACTCATTGTACCCCTCGGCGATGTCTCACTACTCTTTGCCGTGTGGGAACTATCAATGGCTTGAGAATCCTTGTGAGTTCCCCGATATTACCACCGTCGAGGACAATGGGCCACAAGGATGGTTCTTTGAAATTGACGGTCACATTCCGCTGGCGCTTCACGACTCAGTCAAAGATTTTGTCTTTCCCTGTATTAATCGGCCCGTGAGCAGGGGCTCGCTGAGCCCCTACAATCGATCATTGGTTGAGGATATGGGGATGCACTGGACTCCCTCCAAACAGAAACTGATTGCTGATTTGGACCCTAAGGAGAATATCGTTGTTCACCATGTGCTTTTGCACTGGATGGTGAGCAATGGTTTCAAAATCACCAAAATACACAGGGTCCTACAGTTCAATCAGCGACCATATTTAAAAACGTTTATCGATACTTTTGTCGATAAACACTCTAGGGCAAATTCAAAGGTGGAGAAGGAAATGTACAAGCTCATTCTAAATTCAGCGTTTGGCAAAATGTGTGAAAGTGTACGTAATAGATCTCACTGCGACGTCGTGACTGACCCTCTAGACTGTGCATGAATTCTTGCCGATCCTAATTTTATCTTATTCACAAGCATAGAGGCTGGTATGGTTCTTCTATACAGGTAAAAGCAACATTTGGTACTGAACAATAATATAGCAGGCGGTAGTTCAGTACTGGAAATTTCAAAAAAGCTCATGTTGTCGTTCTTTTACATTTTGTGCAAAGTGCAATGGCCACAGGAGGGGGCGGTTCAACTTTACTCTGGGGATACAGATTCTCTGCTGCTAAACGTAAATAGGACTGATTATTTATTGGGTAATTTAGAAAAGGGGGGACACATCAGCTTGCGGATGGATTTCATCAACTGAAATCCATCGCTCTACCCCGAGGGGGTGACACGTCAAGCCCCCAACCAACTATTAATGTTAAAATCAGAGACGGGGAGTGATTTGATATCCAGGGGGGGTGTTCCCGGGCCCCAAAGTTTATTGCGTTGAAACTCATAGAGGGGATGAAAAGAAGGCGTGTAAAGGGGTGCCTAAACACTTTGTAAAGAGCAATTTCAACATGAGCGTGTACAGAGACTTTGTAGGAGGTAGCCTAGTGCCAACAGCACAAGTGCTTGCAATTCGCTCGCTACCGTATAGAAATTAGGTTGTGTGAGGGGAAAAGAATGCAATGTCACGTATTCATAACAACATGTAATGGCTCGAAATGGGTAGACGCGTCCTACTTCATGGCCACTATCATATTTTAGGTCGAATTAAATGCACATAATCTCGTACACATATTGGTCTTGATAAATTAACCTAACCTGAACTAACCAACACCATCAACCCGTTCATAAATTAACTAACCACTTTGAACCCGTTCATAAATTAACCTAACCTCAACTAACCACCTCTGACCCCAACTAACCCAACCTAACCTGTAGCAGCAGCAGTGACCGGACAACTATTGTATACATTCCATTTTCCATCGTGGCTCCTGGGGGGTGGGGGGTCCTTCCCGCGGCCGGCCCCGGGGGTGGGGGTGGGGCCCTTCCCGCGGCCGCCCAGGGGGGGGGGTCCTGCCCACGGCCGGCCGGCCTTCGGCCCCGTGGCCCTGGGGGGGAATCCCACCTTTAAATTCACTATAATGTTCAACTGTGCTATCCCGTGATTTTCAAGTGTGTTTTTGTTGTTGTATAGAAAAGTGTTTTTTTGTACAGAAATGTGTTTCAAGACAATAGTGCTGCTGATGGACAAAAGTGTTGTACAGAAAAGTGTTTTTTTTTTAAGACAATAAGTTTTGCTCTTCATGGACAAAAGTGTTTTTTTTGTACATAGAATGTTATCATTACAGTTCATGTTGAACAAATAGAGTTTTCATGTTGACCATGAAATTTTGTCAACTGTTCTTGTTGAACAAGTGTTATTTTTATCGTTGCAGTTCACGTTGAACAAATATTTGTTTTCATATTGCCAAAATAAATGCATCCATGAAATATTTTTTTTTTGTTGTTGTTCTTGAATAGATAGATCAATGGGAAAATTATTGCTACTTATTAATTGGACACGTATAATTTATAGTTAGTTATAGTCCGACTGTTTTCAACAGCAAGTATCAATTTAAAACACCCTCTAAATTGTTTCTCTGTGGGCCCTCAATATCGAGGAAAACAACACTCCTAACAAAGATAATTCAAAATTATGATAAAATGTTTTTAGCAAAACCAAAAAAAATTTACTATTGCTATAGTATTTGGCAGGAGTCCTATGATAAAATAAAAGCTATTGCCACATCCATACCAATACAATTCATACGGGGACTTGATGTTTTCAATAGTATTGAACCGAACTCGTGGCTGATTATTGATGATTTGGCTGAATCCATTGAAGAGTTCTCACAGGAAATGCTACAACTGTTCACCGTTCGCTCCCATCATGAACACATTTCCATTACTCTGGTTCTACACAATCTGTTTCATCAGAGCAAATGTATGCGAACCCTTGCTTTGAATTGCACCGTCTATATTTTCTATCGAGTCGTGTGTGATTATATCTCGCGCAAAAATCTCAAAAAACAGATATAACCCCGCGCTCCAAAATTTCTATTGTCAGCGTACACTCAGTAGACTAGCAAGCCCTACTGTTACATTTTGCTGGATCTTAATCAGAGTACGCCCGAGGATCTACGTGTAGTCATCAACATTTTTAAAAATGATATTACAGTATATCTTCCGGTGAGCAGTAGGAAAGACTATTAGTTGCCATTATGACACTGAAGAAAGTACACGAACAGCGAAATGTATTTTCCGTTAAGCACTTCAAAACCCTTGCTTAGGAAGGCCATACTCAAAAATGGGGTTGACAATGATTTCATTAATCTAATATCTGAACTTTGTTTAAATTTAACTGAGGGCAATGTTCAACTGTCAGAAGGTGTTAGACAACGGACAAAGCAACATCGTTCCACTGTACGCGCCTTGGTTTTTAAAAACAAGGCAAAAAAATTAAAAAAAACACGGCTCCTTCAAGCAGGCGGTAGCTTTTTCACACTTTTACTGCCAATAATTGCAGGACTTGTAAACAGTTTTCTCTAGAGAATGGCAAAACCCTATAAATTGACACCATTTGAACTTGTCCTCTCGCCCGTCGAACATTTTGAAGACAATCTAAGTAAATTCATTAATGACCAAAATATTGCCGATGACAAAAAGCTGCTTTTACTTCAATGTGCATTGTAACGTGTAGAAAAACCTAAACTTCATCGTGAGAGACCCACCGTCGCTGTCGCCACTGATCCCTCTAAACAGGAAACATCTCCTCAAGATTCTGCAGCACCGCAATCACAGGAGAAAGACTTGAATTCAAGTGTATCAAAAACTGGAAACCTATTATCAGTGACCTATCGAGAACAGAGTAAAAGAGTATTATCTTATCTCATGCTAGAAACTGCTGATTAACATCAAGTTCAAGTCGATGGCGCAGGGAAATGAATTATAATTCAGGAAAAAGGTTATAATCTAGTTGATTTAATTTGTGATATGGTGACGAATTTTAAAGGACTTTTATCCTTTGACAATAATCTATACACCTTTCTAAGTGTATCAAACTTTCCCAAAAGTCTTATTGGCAATAAACAAATTCTAAAGAAAGTAAGAGAATATAGTCCTCCTCCAACACCAACATCATTTAAAAAAGAAGAACAAGATTCAATATTTGAAAATACTATCAGCGCCACTGATTTTACAACACCTGTGGGTGCTAGTCAAAAGCGAAGACAAATTGATTCACCCTCCAGTGTGCAAAAGGGGAGTGGTCATTACACTACGTGTTTACGTTCAAAATGGATGAAGTTCTGAAAGGTGTCTATGAAAATATTGGTGAAACGGGAAGTTTAAGTTCTCCCAAAACGCTTTCTAAAGCTGTCTCCGGCACCACCACATTGAAAAAAGCAAAAGAGTATCTAGAAAATGAACCAAGTTTTACACTACACTGGAGTCACAGGCTGCGCAGCAAACGATATCGTAAAACTAAAGTCATTTTCCCTATGCATATAATGCAAATGGATCTTTTAACTTTGGACGCAGTTCACCAGCGTCACACTGCACCCTACAAATATATTCTGGTGGCAATCAGTGTCTTTAGTTGCTATGCCTATGCCATTCCACTGCGATCAAAGAGAGATGTTGAAGTTGCTCGGGCCATTGAAAATATTCTTGAACAAGATTCGTATAGAAAAATTCAATCGGATCGTGGCAGTGAATTTGTTAATCCCCATGTGCAAAAGGTTCTTTTGAAATATAATATAACACTTTATCATAGTCACAGCCCGATAAAGGCTGCATTGGCTGAACGATTAATAAAAACGG
Organism: Artemia sp. Qi Xiang Cuo; assembly: GCF_049724085.1. Taxonomy (NCBI): domain Eukaryota; kingdom Metazoa; phylum Arthropoda; class Branchiopoda; order Anostraca; family Artemiidae; genus Artemia; species Artemia sp. Qi Xiang Cuo. The sequence continues at coordinate 57,921,927 of NC_142797.1, read as the reverse complement.
TTGGTCTATTAATTTCAAGATATTGTACCCTGAAATATACATCAGCTTCTATTCACGATTTAGGTAAAATCGTGCGGATATACAACCATCAAACTCATTGATCTCTGTCTAACTCAAGTCCTCGGGATGCTCATTGCAATGAAAATACACTTGATGCTTTTCTAAAGCAATATTCCAATTGCAACGAGAAGAAAAAGAAGAAATTCAATGGTTGTGATAGTGTTTGAATTAACAGTACCACCAATATATTTGAAAAGGGAAATTATTTATGGAGCACCGAACTTTTCAAAGTGTCCAAAATCCTGTACACCGAGTCCACGAATTATCGACTGCGAGACACCAAAGATGATGAGATTCTCGGTGGTTTTCATGAATGTGAACTGCAAAAGGTTAGAAACACTAGCGAAATTTATCAAATTGAAAAGATATTAAAGAGTCGTACTCGTAGGGACAAGAAACAGTTGTTTGTTCGCTGGCTAGGATACAAATCAGATTTTGATTTTTGGGTCAGTGCTGAAGACATTGACAATGCCCAATGATTTCTATGTGACTTTCATGTCCAATGTTTCTGATCCTCTCTACAATGACTTGAATAGAACAAGGGATTTTTGGACGGAACTCTCCCCCACCATCAAATTCGCCGGAAAATATGAAGTGGCTCTTGTCGACTGTATTCTCAAAAATACTTATGACATCCTGAGAAAGGATCGTAATCTCACTAAATCAATATGAAACCTATTGGGAAATCACTCCCGAAGGCAGCGTTCTACTAGACTTGGTGCCATGAACACCAGACAAATAATCAATGTATTTAATATGGACCCCTACATGTCTCAGTACAAATTCTATTGTCTGCCCTCGGACTATCTTGGAAAAATTCAAAGTGTCAACAACACATTAATTATTGTTAATAGCAGTCCAGCAACTGTGCTGACGAGTCATTTACTGTGCATCTTTCTAACAATAAAAACGATTGAATTTTTTGACCCTCTTCGTATACCCTTTACATTCTATACACCCCACATCAATAACTATCATGAGAGCAGTGGAAAAACTCTTATTCAAAATCGGAAGAGAGTGCAGGATCTAACGACTAAAAGCTTTGGCTTCCATGGACTACTATATTTTGTGTTCCGATGCCGAAATTATACTTAGAAGCAGTTTCTCCTCATTTATAGTGACAATCCACGTCTGAACGACTTTCTAGTGGAAAATATCCTCTCAGACCTATACAGTATTGATTTCAGTGCCCTAAGAGTAAAGTGCTTAAAAAAATTTTGTGAATTTGTGTATTAATAAAATGCATATATATGCAACAATGTCTTTAAATCTTCACTTTAGATTTCTTCATCGATGTATAGGCAGCTGTCGTGAATCACTAATGCTGGTAAATCATTTGGATTCACTGTATATTGATCTTGTTTGACTGAAAAGTCAGGGTCACATTTTCTACAGTATAATGTAACTTCACTCTTGTCATATCTCTTTGTATAGTCAATGATACTATTTGCATTCATATTATGAAATTCCCTAGCTTCAATCGGTATATTTGAAGCATTATCACATACAGTGTTTTCGAAAGGTGAATCAAATTCGGTAACTGCTAAATAAAAACCACTTGGTTTATAGTCATAGTAGGCAGTGTCATCACAACGATGACGTAGAAACCAAATTGTCTTGTTAGCCCAACAGTTGAATCGTAGACCAGATTCCTCTTCCCAGAATAATTTAAATCCACAACGATACCAATCTCGTAGAAATAAACTAAAATCACGTTTGGGATTCTTTCCAATCATAGCGGGGTAAATATTCTCCCACTGATCAAATTTATCATAGTGACAATTGGAGCACAGGTGCCCTCTAGGGTGAGAGTCACACACCTCCTCAAAACATGAATTACATCCTTTATTTTGTACTGCATAGCCTCTATGTAATTTACATGGATTACATAATTTGCACTTTTCACTATAGTCTTCAATAATTGTACAATTCTCACATTGAGTCCAACTGCCAAGAGTGTACATGCACAATGGGCATATATAGAACATTTTTTTTTTGGTTTCCAATGTCACTTGACTCACTCACAGCTAAAACAGAACTGATCGTCCTCGCTCGATAAATTCACTGAGGGGAAATGAGGAGAGGAGTAGCTCTGTGACGTTACTTCTTTCAAATGACGGGGGAGCCATATACATTGAATCCATTGGCAATGTTTTCAAAAGTATGATTCTGCTTTGTTCCAATTAATGTATCAATAAATTGACTATAAGCATTTGAGTCACATTTTAAAAGTTTCATACAATAGTCCAATGGGGGAGAACCACTCCTCATTATATTGTCAAGTGTTCCCTGACAAGGTAATATCCTGCGTTTAAGAGATAACTCGAGAAAATCATCATCCAAAATCAAATGTTTTTCAATAGACACTAGATTTGATCTAATTCTCTTTTTCTCAAATTTATTTATTTTTTAATCCTTCCACTCCAACTGCTGACTCTAGACTGACCCTGATTCAATAGCTCCATAGCCTAACCTAACCAGAAAAGAAGGAGAAAAATTTCGATTTCAAATCAATTTAAGTGAATCATTAAAACATTATCAATAATATAGAACAACTAGAATCCGCAATACCGTTTATTCCCTCCCAAATGTTTTACCCATGCACTTAAAGCACATTGAAGTCTATTCACCTGTGATGTTTCAACTTTTGTGGCGAAACACAATTGATGTCCTATTTTAAATTTGCTCAAGGATATCACATATTTTGCGTATACTGCATCCCATTCCAGACAAAGACGTGATCCTTTCGTGATTTCCACCGCAAGGTTTCGTGCTCATGTATTATCATCGTCAACTCCACTATCAACTTCTAATAGGGTAAACATTCCACTCATCGCTATCAACACAAATATATATCCAAATGAGTAAAGTCAAACTGTTCTTCTTCTCACTCCTTTGAATTCTATTCACCGACTAATAAAACTCTAGCAAAAATCCTTTCCTTATATTCACTCCGCCGCTAATATGTAACCAGCCCTCTGATTGGCTGAGATGGGGGATGTAACCGACTCGCTGATTGGCTGAAAAGGAAACATGTGATCTAACTGTTTCCGGGAAACTCTTAACATTCGCGTCGATCATGTCCAGTCTCACTGACAAAGAATCAAAAAACAGACATAAATTGCTGTTGACATCCATAAATGTGAGAAAGTTCCTGTTTTTCCATTCTCACTGACAAAAACCATAAAACAGGAACATAAATTGCTGTTGACATCCATAAATGTGAGAAAGTTCCTGTTTTTTCATTCTCACTGACAACGAACCATAAAACAGGAACATGAATTGCTGTTGACATCCATGAAAAACATCAAATAAATTGACCAACACACATAACCATCCAAGAAAACAACCATAAATGTGAGAAAGTTCCTGTTTTTTCATTCTCACTGACAACGAACCATAAAACAGGAACACAAATTGCTGTTGACATCCATAAATGTGAGATAGTTCCTGTTTTTTCATTCTCACTGACAAAAACCATGAAAACAGACATGAATTGCTGTTGACATCCATGAAAAACATCAAATAAATTGACCAACACACATAACCATCCAAGAAAACATCCATCAAAGTGAGAAAATTCATGTTTTTTCAAGTGAGAAAATTCCTGTTTTTTCATTCTCACTGAGAAAACCATAAACCACGTGGTCATTGTGGGATCAATTGAGGCCTTTCTACTCATATAAGACCTAATTTCCAGAACTTTCAACTACGTTGAACAAAATGGATCTAAAAGTTTTGAATGGATGTGTATGGAAAAATGGTGGGCGTGAGAGGGGGGTTAGTTACCCTTCAATCACTTTTGACTATTAAAAGAGCACTAGCCCTTTCAATTTCCAAGTGGATGAGCCCTTTTTGAAGTTTCTACAACATCGCTTTCTATAAAAAATCTTATATGTCCACAGGACATAACTTACAACCCTTTCCCTGAGGGCTCTGGGGGGAGGGGTTGTCGCCCTGAAAGATCTAATTTCCAAAACTTTCAACTACGTTGAATAAAATGGTTATCTAAAATTTTTCATTGGATGTGTTTTGGGAAAAGGTGGGCATAAGAGGGGGGGTTAGTTGCCCTCAATTCACTTTTGACTATTAAAAAGGGCACTAGGCCTTTGAATTTATAATCGAATGAGCCCCTTTTCAAGTTTCTACGACAAAGATTTCAATAAAAACCTTAAATACCCCCAGGGTATAACTTATAACCCTTGCCCTGAAGACTGTGGGGGAGTGCCCTTCTCAAAGGTATAATTTCCTGAACTTTAAACTGCGTTAAATAAAATGGCCATTGCAAAATTTTGATTGGATGTGTTTGGGGAAATGGTGGGCGTGGAAGGGATGTTAGTTGCCTTCCAATCACTTTTGACAAAGGGCACTAGCCATTTCAATTTCCAATCGAATGAACCATTTTGAAGTTTTTACGACAACGCGTTCTATAAAAACCTTATATACCCCCAGGGCATAACTTACAACCCTTGCCTTGAGGGCTGGGGGGGGGGCTGTCATCCTCAAAGACCTAATTTCAATAACTTAAAACTACTTTGAATAAAATGGCTATCTCAAAATTTTGATTGGATGTGTTTGGGGAAAAAGTAGGCGTGAGAGCGGTGTTAGTTGCCCTCCAATCGCTTTGGACTATTAAAAAGGGCACTAGCCATTTCAATTTCCAATCGAATGAGCCCTTTTTGAAGTTTCTACGACAACGCGTTCTATAAAAACCTTATATGACCCCAGGGCATAACTTACAACCCTTGCCCTGCGGGATTGGGGGGGGGGGGTTGTCATCCTCAAAGACCTAACTCCAGGACTTAAAACTACGTTGAACAAAATGGCTATCTCAAAATTTTGATTGGATGTGTGTGGGGAAATGGTGGGCGTGAGAGGGGTGTTAGTTGCCCTCCAATCACTTTCGATTATTAAAAAGGGCACTAGCTCTTTGAATTTTCAATCGAATTGACTATTATCGAATTTGTTGAAGTTTTTACGACAACGCTTTTCATAAAAACCTTATATGCCCCTAGTGCATAACTTACAACCCTTGCCCTGAGGGATGTTGGGGAGTGTCCTCCTCAAAAATATAATTGCTATCTTGATATCAACTACGCTGAACAAAATGGTTATCTCAAAATTTTGCTTGGATTTTTTCGGGAATGGTGGGTGTGGAAGGGGTCAAATCACTTTCTTCAAATCACTTTCACAATGTCTTCAAATCACTTTCGACTATTAAAAAGGGCACAAGCCACTCCAATTTCCAATGGAATGAGCCCTTTTCGAAGTTGCTACGACAACTTCTCCGATACGAAGTGTCCTGATCTAAAGGAAAAAAAATAATAGATAATACATTGTGCCTCCATCGTTCATATATGCCCCCAGGGCATAACTTCGAACCCTTGCCCTGAGGGTTGTGGGGGATTGTCCTCCTCAAAAACATCTTTTCTATCTGGATATCAACCACGCTAAACAAAATGGCTATCTCAAAATTTTGATTGGATGTGTCTGGGGAAATGGTGGGCGTGGAAGGGGTGTTAGTTGCCTTCCAATCACTTTCGACTATTAAAAAAGGGGACAAGTCACTCCAATTTCCCATCGAATGAGCCCTTTCCGAAGTTTCTACGACAATAAAAAAATAAATAATTAAGACATTGTGTCGACATCGTACTTTACTTAGGCAGTGCTATTGCGCTGTAGTTTGAACATGTAAAATGTTTTTATATTATCCACTCATAAATAATTTTTTTTTTTTTTTTTTTTTAAGGAAAAAATAGATATTTGTAATAAATTTACCGCGTTTTGATAATTTCAATTGCCAAGTTAATACTTTTTAACTGTAAGTTTTATTTACTTTTTATTTACAATTTATTTATTAAAAGTTTTATTTACTTTTTGTCTTGAATTTAAGGCAATGCAATATAAGGGGGAAACTGCGAGCAGAGTGAAAAGCAAATTTTGAGCTTCTAATCGGCAGAGGTAAATTGGTTGATTTAAAAACGTATTGAGTTGATCGGGTTGACTAGGGTAGAGTTACGCGCACATCACCTTAAAGCGCTTTCACCAGTATTCCCAGCTGATTTTCCAACTTCCTCCCTAAGACATCTCCTGACGCTTCGGAAACTTTCCTACAATTATTCCATGTATCCTATCCTTTATTAAATTCTAAACTCTTTAGTTTCACATTCAACTTTTCCTGGAAAGTTCTCTCAAATTCTCATCCTGAATTCTTTTAATGTTATAACTACCTAGAAGCTATTTATCCTTCCTAAATTTCAACTTTAAATTGGCTCTATAACTCATGGGCCCTTTTGTAACCAAAGACCATTTTCTTATAGCTAAATTATTGTGCTTACAAAATTGTAGCAGTCTAACACTGTTGCTGTTTTCCTTTCCTACACCAAATTTTATTTTAAGCTAGGACACTATCTTTTCGTACAAACTCGGCATTAAAGTTCCCCTAATCAAAGTTTGATATTTCTGCCTGGGATCGTGTATATCTATCCCTGTAACTTCACGTAAATTTTGTCCCAGTCACTACTGTCTGTGTAAGTCAGCTCTACTGGGACATATGCCACCATGACTGATATTTTGTACTTTTTGGTCATAAAGCGCAATTAGAATTCTATTATTAATACCTTTTCAAACTAAGAAAGCATTTAGAAGCTTCCTTATTTACCATGATACCTGCTCCGTGCCTTTATATCCCGTCCCTCCTATCGCAGAATGAATAAATTAAGTATCACCTAATTTAATGTTTTCAGCTCTGGTAGGTGGGCTTGTTGCTCTGCTGCTTTGTAACAAATCAAATGACTTTGTTATACAGCTTAGTAACAAAGATAAGCTGGCCTGGTGAATTTTTTTTTTTCAAAAATATTCCTAAATGATTTTTTTTTCATTTTCTTTTAATTGCTGCGTAGCTGTGATTCCCCCCCCCCCTCCTCTCTGTTCTCTTCTATCGGCATGTATTTATCTCTAAATCAGTCTGTAAGTATCGCGTATGTGCACCTTTTCTTTAATGGCATGCTACAAGTATGACGACGAGAGAGCGGTATGTAACTGGAGGAAGAGTAGTAGTACAGTCGAGAGTACTGGGTCGAAGAGTAGAGTAGTACTAGAAGAAGAGCGGTATGTAAGTGGAGGAAGAGTAGTAGTAGAGTAGAGAGTACTGAGTAGAAGAGTAGAGTAGTACTGGAGGAAGAGCGATATGTAACTGGAGGAAGAGTAGTAGTAGAGTAGAGAGTACTGGGTAGAAGAGTAGAGTAGTACTGGAGGAAGAGCGATATGTAACTAGTAGAAAGGGGGGTACCAGCGCGACGAGTACCACGTGGTTTATGGTTTTCTCAGTGAGAATGAAAAAACAGGAATTTTCTCACTTAAAAAAACATGAATTTTCTCACTTTTATGGATGTTTTCTTGGATGGTTATGTGTGTTGGTCAATTTATTTGATGTTTTTCATTGATGTCAACAGCAATTCATGTCTGTTTTATGGATTTTGTCAGTGAGAATGACAAAAACAGAAACTTTCTCACATTTATGGATGTTAACAGTAATTTATGTTTTTTTTATGGTTTTTGTCAGTGAGAATGAAAAAACAGGAATTTTCTCACACTTATGGATGTCAACAGCAATTAATGTTCCTGTTAAATGGTTTTAGGCGAACCTAACCGGAAAAATTGATTTATATAATCGGCGGGGGACTTATTGATTCACGAAGAGAGCTTAATAAACGAACATGGCGTCTTTGATCTTTAGGCTAACCTAACCTAAGAATTTGATTTAAATATTCGCTAGGGGAATATATTGATTCACGAAGGGGGAATTAAGAAACATTATGGCTTTATTTAATCTTAGGTCTGAGGGATAAACTTTCTTTAGGTCAGAGAGAAAAATTAATATTATATTTTTAAATAGGGCTTCATTGATCTTTAGTGTCAGGAGTTAGAAATGACATCACTTGTTATCTTGGAATTATGCGGGAAGCTAAAGAGATAGAAATTCTATTTTTAAATACGGCTTCACTGAGCTTTAAGTCGGAGAGATAAATTAATATTCTAACGAAACCTTAATAGTGTAGCTAGGAAAATTTATGAGATGAAGAGATTAACTTAGGAAAAGATTTCCTAGAAATTTGAAATGTGAATGCACAGAGATGCCAAAAACAAAAGGAACACGCTGAGATTACTTTTAGGGGATTATTTGGCTGAAACGGTTTTAGACATTTTAGGGAATTATTTCGGCGAAACAGTTAGAGACATTTTAAAAGATGATTTTAGAAAAGGTTTTAGAAGAGGTTTTGAGTGTGGTCGTTATAGTAAACAAGTTCTATTTGAACAGTGTCGTGAGGTCCTCTACCCAAAACCCCAAGGGCCCCGATCGCTCTACCCCGATCCCAAGCGTTCTAATACCGCAAACCCACTCCAAAACGAGCCCCCCCGTCTCCCAATATTACCCCGGCTCCCCTTCCGCCCCCCAGCACCCCCAAGGCTCTCCTACGGCCCCCGCGTTGGGTTATGTATGTTGTCTGTAACCTTTGATTTGGGGTGTCTGGGTTGCGATTTTTGACTTTTCTGAGTTGGATTTCTTAGTCTTTCATAGGTATGTGTTGTCTGAAACCTATGATTTGGGATAGGTGGTTTGCTATTTTGACTTTTCTGAGCGGGATTTCATAGCCTTTCATAGGTGTGTGTTGTCAGAAAATTATGATTTGGGATGTGTAGTTTGCTATTCGGACTTTTCAGAGCTAGGATTCTTAGTTTCTCATAGGTGTTTGTTGTCTGAAACTTCTAGTTTTGGATGAGTAGTTTGCTATTTCAGACTTTTATGAGCTAGGCTTTCCTATTGTATCGTAGGTGACTGTTGTCATAAAATTATGATTTGGGATATTTAAATTACTATTTCGTTCTTTTCTGAGCTAGATTTCTTAGTCTCTCATAGGTGTTTGTTGTCTGAAACTTCTAGTTTGGGATGAGTAGTTTGCTATTTAAGACTTTTATGAGCTAGGCTTTAATAGTATATAGTATGTGAATGTTGTCATAAAATAATGATTTTGGATATGTAAATTACTATTTAGTGATTTTATGAGCTAGATTTCTTACTCACTCATAGGTGTTTGTTGTCTCAAAGCTATAGTTTGGGATGAGTAGTTTGCTATTTTTGACTTTTCTGAGCTAGGTTTTTTAGCCTTTGATAGGTGTGTGTTGTCAGAAACTTATGATTTGGGATATGTAAATTACTATTTTTGACTTTTCTGAGCTAGATTTTTTAGCCTTTCATAGGTGTTTGTTGTCTGAAACCTATAGGTTGGGATGAATAGTTTGCTTTTGGACTTTTCAGAGCTGGATTTCTTAGCCTTTCGTGGGTGTGTGTTGACTGAAACTTATGATTTGGGATATGTAAATTACTATTTCGGGCTTTTCTAAGCTAGATTTCTTAGTCTTTCGTTGGTGTGTGTTGTCTGAAACCTATGATTTGGGATTTGTAGTTTTGCTTTTTGGACTTTTCAGAGCTAGGATTTTTAGTCCCTGATAGGTGTTTGTTGTCTGAAACCTATAGTTTGGGATGAGTAGTTTGCTATTTCAGGCTTTTCTTAGCTAAGGTTTCTTAGTATTTCATAGGTGTGTGTTGTCTGAAACTTATGACGTGAGGTGTCTAATTTTCTATTTCTGACCTTTCTGAGCTAAGGTTTTATAGTATTTCGTAGGCGAATGTTGTCTGAAACTTATGATTTGGGATATGTAAATTACTATCTCGGGCTTTTCTGAGTTAGATTTCTTAGTCTTTTGTTGGTGTGTGTTGACTGAAACCTATGATTTGGGATATAAGGTTCTTAGTCTTTCCTTGGTGTGTGTTGTCTGAAACCTATGATTTGGGATTTGTAGCTTGCTTTTTGGACTTTTCTGAGCTAGGATTCATAGTCCCTCATAGGTGTTTGTTGTCTGAAACCTATAGTTTGAGATGAGTAGTTTGCTATTTCAGGCTTTTCTGAGCTAAGGTTTCCTAGTATTTCGTAGGTGTGTGTTGTCTGAAACTTATGATTTGGGATATGTAAATTACTATTTCGGGCTTTTCTAAGCTAGATTTCATAGTCCTTTGTTGATGTGTGTTGTCTGAAACCAATGATTAGGGATGGGTGGGCTGCTATTTTTGAATTGTCTGAACTGGATTTCTTAGCCTTTCATAGGTATTTGCTGTCTGAAACCTATGATATGGGATGGTTAATTTGCTAATTTTGACTATTCTGAGCTAGGTTTTCTAGCCTTTCATAGGTGTGTGCTCTCAGAAAATTATGATTTGGGATTTGTAGTTTCCTTTTTAGACTTTTCAGAGCTAGGATTCTTAGTCCCTCATAGGTGTTTGTTGTCTGAAATCTATAGTTTGGGATGAATAGTTTACTATTTCAAGTTTTCTGAGCTATGGTTTTTTAGTATTTCATAGGTGTGTGTTGGCTGAAACTTATGATTTGAGGTATGCAATTTGCTATTTCTCACTTTTCATAACCAAATTTCTTAGTCTTTTGTAGGTATTTGGTGTCTGAAACCTATGATTTGGGATGTGTGGGTTGCTATTTTTTGACTTTTCTGAGCTGGATTTCATAGCCTTTCGTAGGTGTGTGTTGACTGAAACCTATGATTTGGGAATGAGTGGTATGCTATTTTTGACTTTTCTGAGCAAGATTTCTTAGTATTTCACAGGTGTGTGCTTTCAGAAAATTATGATTTGGGAGGTGTAGTCTGCTTTTTGGACTTTTCAGAGCTAGGATTCTTAGTCCCTCATAGGTGTTTGTTGTCTGAAACTTCTAGTTTGGGATGAGTAGTTGGATATTTCAGGCTTTTCTGAGCTAAGGTTTCTTAGTATTTCGTAGGTGAAGCTTCCACGTCACTTTTAAGTTCACCAAGACATAAAAAATTTAAAGTTCAGTTCTAATTTTTCCATAGAAGATAGGAAAAGTTATACTATGATTGTGATTATTTTCTATGAAGATAGAAAGTTTCACTTTAATTCTAAATTTTCTTAAATTCAGTTCCGACTTTTTTCAAAGAGATGAAAGAAATTTAACTTCGAGTTAAAATATTCAAAAAGTAGTCAAGGAAAGTTAAAGTTCTTAACTGAATTTTCTCAATTAAAAAGAAAATAGTCATGGATTATTTCTTTTGTGCCAAATAATGTAAAACTTTTTAACTGTAATTCAGATATGTCTTGAAGAGATTAAAAATTTAAAATACTGTTCCAAATTTTTCACAGAAGATAAAAAAGTTCAAGTTCTCTTCGGAATTTTACCAAAGAAAACAATTCAATTCTAATTTCTCCAGAGAAAACAAAAATCTTCCACTTCAGTTCTTTATTTCACAAAGACATAAAGAAATTTAGAGTTCAATTCTAAATTTCTCGGTGGAAGATAGAAAAAGTAATACCATACTTGTGAATATTTTCACGGAAGATAAAAAGGTCTAGTTCAATTTTAAATTTTATCAACGAAGTGAAGAAAAGTTCAAGTTCCCTACTGAATTTTACCAAAGAACACAATTCAATTCTAATTTATCCAGAGAAAATAAAAATCTTCCACTTCAGTTCTTTATTTCACTAAGACATAAAGAAATTTAAAGTTCAATTCTAAATTTTTCGGTGGAAGATAGAAAAAGTAATATCATACTTGTGAATATTTTTCCGGAAGATAAAAAGTTCTAGGTCAATTTAAAATTTTCTCAACGAAGTGAAGAAGAATTCAAGTTCTCTTCTGAATTTTACCAAAGAACACAATTCAATTCTAATTTCACCAGAGAAAATAAAAATCTTCCACTTCAGTTCTTTATTTCACAAAGACATTGAGAAATTTAAAGTTCAATTCTAAATTTTTCGGTGGAAGATAGAAAAAGTAATACCATACTTGTGAATATTTTCACGGAAGATAAAAAGTTCTAGTTCAATTTTAAATTTTCTTAACGAAGTAAAGGAAAGTTCAAGTTCTCTACTGAATTTTACCAAAGAACACAATTCAATTCTAATTTCTCCAGAGAAAACAAAAATCTTCCACTTAAGTTCTATATTTCACAAAGACAAAGAAATTTAAAGTTCAATTCTAAATTTTTCGGTGGAAGATAGAAAAAGTAATACCATACTTGTGAATATTTTCCCAGAAGATGAAAAGTTCTAGTTCAATTCAAAATTTTCTCAACGAAGTGAAGAAGAATTCAAGTTCTCGTCTGAATTTTACCAAAGAACACAATCCAATTCTAATTTCACCAGAGAAAATAAAAATCTTCCACTTAAGTTCTTTATTTCACAAAGACATAAAGAAATTTAAAGTTCAATACTAAAATTTTCGGTGGAAGATAGAAAAAGTAATACCATACTTGTGAATATTTTCTCGAAGAGATGAAAAATTTAAAATACTGTTCCAAATTTTTCATAAAAGATAAAAAAGTTCAAGTTCTCTTCGGAATTTTACCAAAGAACATAATTCAATTCTAATTTCTCCAGAGAAAACAAAAATCTTACACTTAAGTTCTTTATTTCACAAAGACATAAGGAAATTTAAAGTTCAATTCTAAATTTTTCGGTGGAAGATAGAAAAGGTAATACCACACTTGTGAATATTTTCCCGTGAGATAAAAAGTTGTATTACAATTTAAAATTTTCTCAACGAAGTGAAGAAAAATTCAAGTTCTCTTCTGAATTTTACCAAAGAACACAATTCAATTCTAATTTCACCAGAGAAAATAAAAATCTACCACTTACGTACTATATTTCACAAAGACATAAAGAAATTTAAAGTTCAATTCTAAATTTTTCGGTGGAAACAAGAAAAAGTAATACCATACTTGTGAAAATTTTCCCGGAAGATAAAAAGTTCTAGTTCAATTTAAAATTTTCTCAACGAAGTTAAGAAAAATTCATGTTCTCTTCTGAATTTTACCAGAAAATACAATTCAATTCTAATTTCACCAGAGAAAATAAAAATCTTCCACTTCAGTTCTATATTTCACAAAGACATAAAAAAATTTAAAGTTCAATTCTAAATTTTTCGGTGGAAGATAGAAAAAGTAATACCATACCTATGAATATTTTCTCGAAGAGATGAAAAATTTAAAATACTGTTCCAAATTTTTCACAGAAGATAAAAAAATTCAAGTTCTCTTCTGAATTTTACCAAAGAACACAATTCAATTCTAATTTCTCCAGAGAAAATAAAAATCTTCCACTTAAGTTCTTTATTTCACAAAGACATAAAGAAATTTAAAGTTCAATTCTAAATTTTTCTGTGGAAGATAGAAAAAGTAATACTATACTTGTGAATATTTTCTCGGAAGATAAAAAGTTTTAGTTCAATTTACAATTTTCTCAACGAAGTGAAGAAAAGTTCAAGTTCTCTTCTGAATTTTACTAAAGAACACAATTCAATTCTAATTTCAGCAGAGAAAATAAAAATCTTCCACTTCAGTTCTTTATTTCACAAGGACATAAAGAAATTTAAAGTTCAATTCTAATTTTTCGGTGGAAGATAGAAAAAGTAATAACATACTTGTGAATATTTTCCCGGAAGAAAAAAGTTCTAGTTCAATTTAAAATTTTCACAACGAAGTGAACAAGAGTTCAAGTTCTCTTCTGAAATTTACCAAAGAACACACTTCAATTCTAATTTCTCCAGAGAAAATAAAAATCTTCCACTTCAGTTTTAATTTCCACAATGAAATATAGAAATTTAAAGTTCTATTCTAAATTTTTAGATGAAAGATAGAAAAAGTAATACTATGATTGTGATTATTTTCCATGAAGATCAAAAGTTTCACTTTATTTATAATTTTCTTAAATTCAGCTCTGATTTTTCTCAAAGAGATGAAAAATTTAAAGTTCTGTTCCAAATTTTTCATAGAAGATAGAAAAAGTTATACATTGATTGTGAATATTCAACATGAAGATAAGGAACTCCACTTTAATTCAGAGCTTTCTCGAAGAAGTGCAATATGTTCCAGTTCTCTTCTGAATTTTCTTAAAGAAGAGAAAAAAGTTAGCTCAATTCTGAATTTTACCAATGAAAATGAAAAAACCTTCCACTTCTGTTCAGAATTTCTCAATGACATAAAAAATTTCAAGTTCAGTTCTAAATTTTTCTGTAGAAGATATGAAAAGTTATACTATGATTGTGATTATTTTCCAGTGAAGGTGAAAAGTTTCACTTTAATTCTAATTTTCTTAAATTCGGTTCCGATTTTTTGCAAAGAGATGAAAAATTTAAAGTTCTGTTCCAAATTTTTCATAGAAGATAGAAAAAGATATACATTGATTTTGAATCTTCGTCATGTAGATAAGGTGCATCACTTTAATTCTGAGTTTTCTCGAAGAAGTGCAAAATGTTCAAGTTTTCTTCTAAATTTTCTTATAGAAGATAAATAAATTGACTTATTTATGAATTTTTACAATGAAAATGAAAAAAGCTACCACTTCAGTTCAGAATTTCTCAAATACATAAAAAATTCAAAGTTATCTTCTAATTTTTACAAGAAAATAAAAAGGTTACACTTCAGTTCTGTTTTTTTCTCAAAGAAATGAAAAATTTAAAGTTCTATTCTAATTTTAAATTAAATTTTAGCTCCTTTGTCTTATGGATTTACCCCTCAAATTTTTAAATTTGAAAATGAGTGACTCGTTCTATTATTAAAGACAATCGTTCAAACTCGTTCATCTAACCTCCAAAACAATAGGTTAGGTTAGGTATAAATAAATATTAATAAATAAATAGAAACATTTCTACATGTTTTCTTTATGTCTACAAAATTTCTACAAAATTTCTTTATGTCTTTGTGAAATATAGAACTGAAGTGGAAGATTTTTATTTTCTCTGGTGAAATTAGAATTGAATTGTGTTCTCTCGTAAAATTCAGAAGAGAACTTGAATTTTTCTTCACTTCGTTGAGAAAATTTTAAATTGAACTAGAACTTTTTATCTTCCGGGAAAATATTCACAAGTATGGTATTACTTTTTCTTGTTTCCACCGAAAAATTTAGAATTGAACTTTAAATTTCTTTGTCTTTGTGAAATAAAGAACTTAAGTGGTAGATTTTGATTTTCTCTGGTGAAATTAGAATTGAATTGTGTTCTTTGGTAAAATTCAGAAGAGAACTTGAATTTTTCTTCACTTCGTTGAGAAAATTTTAAATTGAACTAGAACTTTTTATCTTCCGGGAAAATATTCACAAGTATGGTATTACTTTTTCGATCTTCCACCGAAAAATATAGAATTGAACTCTAAATTTCTTTATGTCTTTGTGAAATAAAGAACTGAAGTGGAAGATTTTTGTTTTCTCTGGAGAAATTAGAATTGAATTATATTCTTTGGTAAAATTCCGAAGAGAACTTGAACTTTTTTATCTTCTGTGAAAAATTTGGAACAGTATTTTAAATTTTTCATCTCTTCGAGAAAATATTCACAAGTGTGGTATTACTTTTTCTATCTTCCACCGAAAAATTTAGAATTGAACTTTAAATTTCTTTATGTCTTTGTGAAATAAAGAACTTAAGTGGATGATTTTTATTTTCTCTGGTAAAATTAGAATTGAATTGTGTTCTGTGGTAAAATTCAGAAGAGAACTTGAATTCTTCTTCACTTCGTTGAGAAAATTTTGAATTGAACTAGAACTTTTTATCTTCCGGGAAAATATTCACAAGTATGGTATTAATTTTCCTATCTTAAATCGAAAAATTTAGAATTGAACTCTAAATTTCTTTATGTCTTTGTAAAATAAAGAACTTAAGTGGAAGATTTTTGTTTTCTCTGGAGAAATTAGAATTGAATTGTGTTCTTTGGTAAAATTCAGTAGGGCACTTGAACTTTTCTTTACTTCGTTGAGAAAATTTTAAAATGAACTAGAACTTTTTATTTTCTTTGAAAATATTAACACGTATATTGTTACTTTTTCTATCTTCCACCGAAAAATTTAGAAATGAACTTTAAATTTCTTTATGTCTTTGTGAAATAAAGAACTGAAGTGGATGATTTTTATTTGCTGTGTTGAAATTAGAATTGAATTGTGTTCTTTGGTAAAATTCCGAAGAGAACTTGAATTCTTCTTCACATCGTTGAGAAAATTTTAAATTGAACTAGAACTTTTTATCTTCCGGGAAAATATTCACAAGTATGGTATTACTTTTTCTATCTTCCACTGAAAAATTTAGAATTGAACTTTAAATATCTTTATGTCTTTGTGAAATAAAGAACTTAAGTGGAAGATTTTTATTTTCTCTGGATAAATTAGAATTGAATTGTGTTCTTTGGTAAAATTCAGTAGGGAACTTGAACTTTTCTTCACTTCGTTGAGAAAATTTAAAATTGAACTAGAACTTTTTATCTTCCGTGAAAATATTCACAAGTATGGTATTACTTTTTCTATCTTCCACTGAAAAATTTAGAATTTAACTCTAAATTTCTTTATATCTTTGTGAAATAAAGAACTGAAGTGGAATATTTTTGTTGTCTCTGGAGAAATTAGAATTCAATTGTGTCCTTTGGTAAAATTCTGAAGAGAACTTGAACTTTTTATCTGCTTTGAAAAATTTGGAACAGTATTTTAAATTTTTCATCTCTTCGAGAAAGATCTGAATTAAAGTGGAAAATTTTTATATTATTTGGAAACAGAAATGATCAATGACTAATTTCTTTTTCATTGAGAAAATTCAGAAGAGAACTTGAACTTTCCTTGACTTCGTTGTGAAAATTTTAAATTGAACTTTAAATTTTTTCATCTCTTTGAGAAAAGTCGGAAATGAATTTAAGAAAATTTAGAATTAAAGTGAAACTTTCTATCTTCATATAAAATAATCACAATCATAGTATAACTTTTCCTATCTTCTGTGGAAAAATTAGAACTTAAATTTAAATTTTCTATGTCTTGGTGAACTCAAAACTGACGTGGAAGCTTCACCTACGAAATACTAAGAAACCTTAGCTCAGAAAAGCCTGAAATATCCAACTACTCTTCCCAAACTAGAAGTTTCAGACAACAAACACCTATGAGGGATTAAGAATCCTAGCTCTGAAAAGTCCAAAAAGCAAACTACTCCTCCCAAATCATAATTTTCTGAAAGCACACACCTATGAAATGCTAAGGGATCTAGCTTAGAAAAGTCAAAAATAGCAAACAACTCACTCCCAAATCATAGGTTTCAGTCAACACACACCTACGAAAGACTATGAAATCCAGCTCAGAAAGGTAAAAAAATAAAAACCCACACATCCCAAATCATAGGTTTCAGACACCACATACCAACGAAAGACTAAGAAATCTGGTTATAAAAAGTCGGAAATAGCAAATTGCATACCTCAAATCATAAGTTTCAGCCAACACACACCTATGAAATACTAAGAAACCATAGCTCAGAAAAGCTTGAAATAGCAAACTATTCATCCCAAACTATAGGTTTCAGACAACAAACACCTATGAGGGACTAAGAATCCTAGCTCTGAAAAGTCTAAAAAGCATACTACAAATCCCAAATCATAATTTTCTGACAGCACACACCTATGAAAGGCTAAGAAACCTAGCTCAGAAAAGTCAAAAATAGCAAATTAACCATCCCAAATCATAGGTTTCAGACAACACCTACCTATGAAAGGCTAAGAAATCCAGTACAGAAAGGTTAAAAATAGCAATCCACTCATCCAAAATCATTTGTTTCAGACACAAACATCAACAAAAGACTATGAAATCTAGTTTAGAAAACCCCGAGATAGTAATTTAAATATCCCAAATCATTAGTTTCAGACAACATTCACCTACGAAATACTATAAAACCTTAGCTCAGAAAATCCTGAAATAGCAAATTACACACCTCAAATCATAAGTTTCAGACAACACACACCTACGAAATACTAGGAAACCTTAGCTTAGAAAAGCCTGAAATAGCAAACTACTCATCCCAAACTATAGGTTTCAGACAACAAACACCTATGAGGGACTATGAATCCTAGATCTGAAAAGTCCAAAAAGCAAACTACAAATCCCAAATCATAGGTTTCAGACAACACACACCAAGGAAAGACTAAGAAACTTATATCCCAAATCATAGGTTTCAGTCAACACACACCAACAAAAGACTAAGAAATCTAACTTAGAAAAGCCCGACATAGTAATTTACATATCCCAAATTATAAGTTTCAGACAACATTCACCTACTAAATACTATGAAACCTTAGCTCAGAAAGGCCTGAAATAGCAAATTAGACACCTCAAGTCATAAGTTTCAGACAACGCAAACCTATGAAATACTATGAAACCTTAGCTAAGAAAAGCCTGAAATAGCAAACTACTGATCCCAAACTATAGGTTTCAGACAACGAACAATTATGAGTGTCTAATAATCCTAGATCTGAAAGGTCCAAAAAGCAAAAGTAAAAATCTCAAATCATAGGTTTCAGACAACACACACCAACGAAAGACTAAGAAATCTAGCTTAGAAAAGCCCGAAATAGTAATTTTCATATCCCAAATCATAAGTTTCAGTCAACACACACCCACGAAAGGCTAAGAAATCCAGCTCTGAAAAGTCAAAAAGCAAACTATTCATCCCAACCTATACGTTTCAGGCAACAAACACCTATGAAAGGCTAAGAAATCTAGCTCAGAAAAGTCAAAAATAGTAATTTACATATCCCAAATCATAAGTTTCTGACAACACACACCTATGAAAGGCTAAGAAACCTAGCTCAGAAAAGGCAAAAATAGCAAACTACTCATCCCAAACTATAGGTTTCAGACAACAAACACCTATGAGGGACTAAGAAATCTAGCTCAGAAAAGCCCGAAATAGTAATTTACATATCCCAAATCATAATTTTCTGACAACATTCACCTACGATATACTATGAAAGCCTAGCTCATAAAAGTATGAAATAGCAAACTACTCATCCCAAACTATATGTTTTAGACAACAAACACCTATGAGGGACTAAGAAATCTAGCTCAGAAAAGCCCGAAATAGTAATTTACATATCCCAAATCATAATTTTCTGACAACATTCACCTACGATATACTAGGAAAGGCTAGCTCATAAAAGTCTGAAATAGCAAACTACTCATCCCAAACTAGAAGTTTCAGACAACAAACACCTATGAGAGACTAAGAATCCTAGCTCTGAAAAGTCCAAATAGCAAACTACACATCCCAAATCATAATTTTCTGACAACACACACGTATGGAAGGCTATGAAATTCAGCTCAGAAAAGTCAAAATAGCAAACCAGCCATCCCAAATC
Source organism: Artemia sp. Qi Xiang Cuo (assembly GCF_049724085.1). Taxonomy (NCBI): domain Eukaryota; kingdom Metazoa; phylum Arthropoda; class Branchiopoda; order Anostraca; family Artemiidae; genus Artemia; species Artemia sp. Qi Xiang Cuo. The sequence goes on along the minus strand of NC_142797.1, from coordinate 57,902,634 downwards.
ATAGGTTTCAGACAACACATACCTATGAAAGACTAAGAAATCCAACTCAGAAAAGTCAAAAATAGCAACCCATACACCCCAAATCATAGGTTTCAGACAACATACATCAACGATGTATGTTGATCAATTTCTCAGGTTAGGTTAGCCTAAAGATCAAAGAAGCCATGTTTGTTTCTTAATTCCCCTTCGTGAATCAATAATTCCCCCGCCGATTATGTAAATCAATTTTTCAGGTTAGGTTCGCCTAAAACCATAAAACAGGAACATAAATTGCTGTTGACATCCATAAATGTGAGAAAATTCATGTTTTTTCATTCTCACTGACAAAAACCATAAAACAAACATAAATTGCTGTTAACATCCATAAATGTGAGAAAGTTTCTGTTTTTTCATTCTCACTGACAAAAACCATAAAACAGACATGAATTGCTGTTGATATCAATGAAAAACATCAAATAAATTGACCAACACACATAACCATCCAAGAAAACAACCATAAATGTGAGAAAATTCATGTTTTTTTAAGTGAGAAAATTCCTGTTTTTTCATTCTCACTGAGAAAACCATAAACCACGTGGTACTCGTCGCGCTGGTACCCCCCTTTCTACTGTAACTGGAGGAAGAGTAGTAGTAGAGTAGAAAGTACTGGGTAGAAGAGTAGAGTAGTACTGGAGGAAGAGCGGTATGTAACTGGAGGAAGAGTAGTAGTAGAGTAGAGAGTACTGGGTAGAAGAGTAGCGTAGTACTGGAGGAAGAATGATATATAACTGGAGGAAGAGTAGTAATAGAGTAGAGAGTACTGGGTAGAAGAGTAGAGTAGTACTGGAGGAAGAGCAGTATTTAACTGGAGGAAGAGTAGTAGTCGAGTAGAGTGTACTGGGTAGAAGAGTAGAGTAGTATTGGCGGAAGTGTGGTATGTAACTGGAGGAAGAGTAGTAGTAGAGTAGAGTGCTGGGTAGAAGAGTAGAGTAGTACTGGAGGAAGAGCGGTATGTAACTGGAGGAAGAGTAATAGTTGAGTAGAAAGTTCTGGTTAGAAGAGTAGAAGAGTAAAGTAGTACTGGAGGAAGAGCGGTATGTAACTGGAGAAAGAGTAGTAGTAGAGTAGAGAGTACTGGGTAGAAGAGTAGAGTAGTACTGGAGGAAGAGCGATATGTAACTGGAAGAAGAGTAGTAGTAGAGTAGAGAGTACTGGGTAGAAGAGTAGAAGAGTAGAGTAGTACTGGAGGAAGAGCGGTATGTAACTGGAGGAAGAGTAGTAGATTATGACCACTCAATAATGTCTTTGGAAAAAACATGGCTTTTGAAAAATAATGTCAATAATGTCTTTTGAAAAAAACATGTGGTGGTGCTGGGCCTCACCCCAGCACCACCACTTCTTACCGAAAGATGCTACAGTGAATACTAAATTTAGTTTATTTCTATTTTTTTTTATATACCCTCTGCAAACCACTTTCATTCATAAGTAGTAAAAAAAAATGCCGAGTGTGTCCCCTTCCATTTCGTTCCGTTTCCATATCGGCTTAGACGTGAAAATAAACCATCGTTTATTTTGCCCAATCATGTCATAGCTGAAATTAAACCCGTTAAATTTAAGATAAATTGGTACCGAACCTCTTTCGTTCCCTATTTCTTGAAAGTTAATAACAAGACGTAAAGATTTAACTAGTTTATATTGTTTTATTTTTTTAAATACTACGAAAATTAGCCTTGTGCTAGAGTCTATGTCTAAATAGACCTAAGTCTAACAAGAAAAGAACAAAAATCCGTACTGGTATAAGATGAAGTAAATACACCTATAAAAAAGGAAACGCCGCCCTCTTAGATTCTTGTGTAATATAATCTGCGTAAACACATTTACATGCTGTCTTGTTCCATGGAGACTGTCAGAAGGTTTTCCCAATGATCGGCTGTGGTTATTCAAAAGACGCTGTGTAACATTTCCGTTAAACTGCACCATCTCCTCGAAATTGACACACTGAAACGGTTGATTCAATCTATTTTACTGCATCTTATTTGATTCACAACCTACTTATAACCACTGGTCGTCGATAACAGGTGAAAAATCTTATGTTTATCTATCTGGTTATCCTCCGTGCCGTAAAATTCATGTCGTTTAACATCTCTTGCCTCAAGTTCTCGATTGGGCCAAATTTACGCAGTGACTCCTTTTGTATGGTTTATAAGTGATGAAATCCCTTTTTTCCTTTTCACTTTTACAAGTAAATAGACGGTGAGATTTTATATTCCTTGAGATTATTACTTCAGCTCAGTGGCGTCAATTCACAAATTTTTTTAAGGGTGCAACTGTTTTTTTTTCAAAATATAGAGGGTCAATTTTGTCATTTCTTTTCAATTTCGAATTGAAATGCTTCAATTCCGCCGTAGGATGCGCTGTCCCTTGTTTCATCTCCCTAGGTATAGATGATTATGTTGGAAATTTACGATGAAGCTAAGCAACTTTATTTTTGTTCTCTCTTTTTTAAGAGGTTCTCCATTCCAAGAAGCAGTGAGTGATATGATTTTTGCCAAGTACAACCCTGATACTGGCGAAGAAACACTTGGCCGATCACAAAGAAATAGAAGATTACCAAGAAAAAAGAGAATATATAGCGGTGATGATGAAGATATCTTTAAACATGCTCATCAGGATGATGATTTCAGTAAATTTTGTTTTTATTTGTTGTACAACTTTTCACCGTTCTTCTCTAAAAGTACTGTATAACCAGAGGTAGAGGTGTATAATAAGGTTCACGGCTGCTTATTCCGTGAGATGAAAAAAGAAAACTAAAGAAAAAAAAAAGACCAGTGACCCAGGGATCAGATTTATCTTACTGATGTTGTCACATAAAAACAGCTTTGTTGTAAGAATTATTCAATTCAATAATAGATCAGAATTAATTTGGTTTTTTAATAGGAAACGGAGAATGTAAAACAAGATTTTTTTTCCACTGATAAATAGAAGACATGCCAGTTTCATTTGTTGTAATAACAATAATTTTAAAAGAATGTGTTGTACTGTACTGATGTAAACTTGTTAATGCTACCAGTCCTGTTAATTGCAGGTAAGAATTAATTTACATCAATTTTACTGCAATCTGATAAAAATAGAAAAATAGAGTATCCTTCAGTCCTGCTGTGACTTTATATTTTTTTTTATTTTTTTTTACATCGTGTTTGAGCCTGCCAATCGGGATCTTATGTTTCACAACAGTGATATCTAATACGTGCTTGAACAGCAAAATTTAAGTACAAATATTTGCCAGAGCTTATTTTTGGAAGATAAAGTATCTATAGGTTGGTGAAAACCCATTATTTGCAGTTATTTTATTGCTTTCTCTTGTGCAAATTTAGTACTGAAATGACACCAAATTGCAAATAACTTCATTTTTGGATTTTTATTTTATTGCATTTAATCTTTTATTTTGGTAATTTTGAACGACGTGTCTGCAGTTGGCAAACGTTGATGACTTTTTACTTTTGATTGACTAGTCCCTTTTAAATTTTAAGGGTCTTAATATGATGAAACGACAAAACCCAACAGACAGGAAAATATGACAGTATTTCAGGTGCCCAAGGACAGGTAGAACATTTTTTTTTACTTTTAAACTTCTTGAATAATCCATGAATAAGTTCAATAAATTTGATACGAATGTTCCTCCCTGACTGTACACGGAAATCAGGTATGGCAAAATGACTTGACTTAAGACCTGTCCGTCCTTGAATGTCGAATTGGGGCCTCTTTCTTCGTATTGGCGTGGATGTGCCTTCTGTATGCCTCACGGTCTTCTGCTAGGCGAAGAAGTTTGGAAAGGCGCTGAAGCGCAAAATCTTTTTCCACGTCTTAGGGGGACGACCACGAGAACGAGAACCGTTAATTTGGCCCTGGAAGATGATTTTCGCGAGAGGAACTGACACATCCATTTGACGTGACCAAGCCACCGAAGCTGCTGGAATGTAATCTTGGTGAGGATTGTTCTTTGGATTTTAAGACGCACAAGGAGTTACACGTTTGAGATCAATCAGTCCGTGGTAATGAACTGTTCGTAAGGACCGATGCGGCTCAATAGTAACCGAAAGTCTAAAACATAAACTCTTGGTAACAATTCATCAAACAGTTCGTGGTAACGAACTGTAAGTAAGGAGCGACCCGGCTCAATAGTAACCGAAACTTTAAAAAACGGACTTTTGATACCAATAGATGCATCAAAAGAATCAGATTTTTATGCTGATTTCACATATATAAGTTTTATCAAGTTTAGTCTTACCCATCAAAAGCTACGTGAGAAAATGTGCCTTATTTGCGAAAAAAGGGGAAACAAACCCTAAAAGTCATAGAACTTTAATGAAAATCATACCATCAGATTCAGCGCATCAGAGAACCCTACTTTAGAAGTTTCAAGCTCCTATCTGCAAAAATGTGAAATTTTGTATTTTTTTTGCCAGGAGAAAGATCACGCATGCGTGTCACGGATGCGTTGATTACGTGGGAGGTTCTTTTCATAGAAGATGTTTCCTTGGGGGAAGGGGCTTTTATATGAAGGGGGCACTGAATATCCCAGCATTATTTAAAAAACGATCAGAAATTAAATATAAAAAAACAAGTTTTTTCAGCTAAAAGTAAGGAGCAACATTAAAACTTAAAACGAACAGAAATTAAAACTTATTATTACTTTTTTTTAGGGGGCTCGCCCCCTAGTCCATGCCTTGGTCTTTACGCTAGTTTTTTTGTTGCTTTCAAAATAGCTATCTATTCTAATCAGACGGTCTCTGTGATTCAGGGGTTTGTGATTTGAACTTTAGCGTAAAGAGCGAGGTATTTACTAGGGGGCGAACTCCCTAATATACATAATAAAAACATACTAATATAGAAGTTCGTTACGTAAGTTAATTTGTAAGTTACGTCAGAACAAAATTTCGAGAAAGCCATTTAGCCAAAAAAAAGAAAATTAATATGCAAATTTCATTTTAATTATTCATGTACGGTGAGCCTAAATCAAAGCTGCATTTTTAGCAAAATGTCTATCTCAAAATCTTCATCTCATGCATTTAGGGCTTGGAGGGACGGGGGCTAGCTGTTCTCCAATCTCTTTTGAATCTTAAAAATGAGCGAGAACTTTCAATTTCCATTCAAATGAAACCTCTCTGAAGTTTATACGAGCATCCCTTTTGACTATTAAGAAGAGAGCTCGAGCTTTCAATTTCCAATCAAATGAGCCCTCTCTGAACCCAGCTCTAAATGGGTACCTGAAGAAATCTGGGGAAGGTAAACAGGAAGGGTTTGCGAAAGCATAGGTTGGCTGGCCCCCAGCCCCCCATTGCACTTCCTGGCTGAAGGGCCACGAAACGGAGATCAGCACCGCCGGTTTGGACCTTAAGGGTCTAGTGCCGCATCCTTTACCTTTACCTTTTCTCTGAAGTTTATACGAGTATCCCTTTCAAAAGAACCCTATTTGCTCCAGGGCATAACTTACAACGCCTGCCCCCGGGCCCTGGGGGGTTGTGACGACACCTGAGTTTTTGTTATCTGACCTGAGCAATTTTTAACTTAATGACTATCTCAAAATTTTTGTTGGATTTATTTGAGGAAAAAAGAGCATGAAGGGGGACTAGTTGCCCTCCAATCTCTTTTGACTCTAAAAAACTGAGCTAGAACTTTTAATTTTCAATCAAATGAGCACTCTGAAGTTCTTATGAGCATCCCTTCAATAAGAACCATATATTCCCCCAGGGCATAGCTTACAATGCCTGCCCTTGGGCCCTGGGGGTAGTGTCTTCCCCAGGGTTTTCGTTATATGGTCTTTGAACTATTTTATAAAAAAAAGTGGCTATCTGAAAGTTCTTATCAGATGGATTTGAGGAAAAAAGGGCCTGGATGTGGGGAAGGCTAGGCCAATCTCTTTCGACTCTTAAAAAGTGAACTAGAACTTTCAATTTCCAATCAAATGATTCTTCTTTGAAGTTAGTAAGAGCATCCCTTCCATAAGACCCATATATGCCCCCAGGACATAACTCACAACGCCTTCCCCCGGGCCCTGGGGGGTTTGTTTCGACACCGGAATTTTCGTTATATGATCTTTGAACTATTTTTAACAAAATAACTATCTCAAAATTTTTATCGGATGCATTTAGGAAAAAAGGGTTTGGGGGGGGGATGGTTACCGTTCGATATCTTTTTTAATGAAAACCCCAAGAAATCTTTTCTATAAAAACCCCAACTTTCTATAAAAAACCTTATATGCCCCCAGGGCATAACTTACAACCCTTGTCCTGAGGGCTGTTGGGGAGTCTCCTCATTAAAAACATAATTTCTATCTGGAAATCAACTACGCTGAACAAAATGGCTATCTCAAAATTTCGACTGGATGTGTCTGGGGAACTGGTGAGCGTGGAAGGGGTGTTATTTGCCTTCCAATCACTTTTGACCCTTAAAAAGGGCTCTAGAACTCTCGATTTCCAATCGAATGAGCCCCTTTGAAGTTTCTACGACGACCCCTTCCATGTGAAGTGCCTCTGGAAAAAAAAATAATAATAATAAAACATTCGAGCCGCATGGCCTTTAGTATAGGCAACGCTATAGCGTTGCCTCTGATAATATTTGCTATTGGGAACTATATAGATACTTTTCGGAGGGGATTTCGGGGGGGGGGGGTTACGTGGGAGGATCTTTCCACGGAGGAATATTTCGGGGGGAAGGGATTTTCCATGGAGGGGGAGCTATATTTCCCGGTATTGTTTAAAAAAAACAATCGGAAATTAAATTTAAAAAACTAGTTTTTTCAAGTGAAAGTAAGGAGCAACATTAAAACTTAAAACGAACAAGAATTGTTACGTATATGAGGAGGTTGCCAGTAGAATAGGTCTTTTGAATTTGCGCAGGCCCCCGTACAAACAGGTTTTTCTAGTAGTTACAGGTCAACACACTCTTTGCCAGGGGAATGACGCGATTTCAAAGTTCACTGCCTTTTTGGTGATAAGCCCAAAAATACCAGCACGTCTTGTTTCATTGTTATGCAATTATTTTTGTATATAATCAGGTTCCATATTTGATTCTCCATCAGTTTCGAATCGTTTATACTCGAGATAGCATTTTTTGTAATTACATAGAAAAATGGATAATTCTATGCTTTTTTTGGTGAGTAAAAAATATTCTCATTATTAAAAAGAAATTGTCATTAAGTTAAGGAAGAAATTCTTTCCTTAAACTAGAACTAGGGGATACTTATACACTTAGAATACTGTTGTTTTTAGGAGCTGAAAAAACCTCTAATTCTCTTATAGGTTGACATTTACGGTGTGATTTTTTTTTTATCGGGATCAATGGGTCTTTTAGATGTTTTTTTGAAAAAAAGTGCTTAGATTTTCGATCGGTAATTTGGGATTATAATAAAATGTTGATTTTTTAATTTATTAATTTTTACAAAAGTTTCCTTTTTTATAAAGATCAGTGGTTTTTTTTTTGTAGGAATGTTTTTTAAAATAATTCCAGGCCAGTCTGCATTTAAGGTGTGATTTTTTTTTATAGGGATCAATTGGTCTTTTAGATTTTTTTTTTAAAAAAGTGCTTAGCTTTCGATCGGTAATTTGTGAATTATTATAAAATTATTATTTTTTAATGTTTTAATTTTTAAAAAAGAATAATTTTTTTTAAATTTAATTGGCTTTTTTTTTTTATAAATATACGTGTTTTTTTTTTTAGGGAATGTTTTTTAAAAAAATAAAGGGCCGGCGTCCTATTTTTGTTTATTTTTTATAAATATAATCTGCCTTTTTTAAGTTTTTTTTTTTAAAATTGCTTATCTTTCGATCGATAAATTGGTATTATAATAAAATGTTTATTCTTTTAATGTATTAATTGTTACAAAAGCTTACATTTTATTACAGTGTGATTTTTTTTTTATAACGATCAGTGGTTTTTTAGGGATGTTTTTTTGAAAATATTTAATGACCAGTCTGCATTGAAGAATCTCTTCCTGAAATTTAATGCGTTCAAAACCCTCACCCCCCATTTCCTCAAAAATTAAATTTGTTACCTTATAACCCTATTTAATAAATAAAATTGTTAGCTATCCTTTTTATTTAAAGGACATACTTATCTCATAAGAGGGATTGACTGAGCCGTGCTAATTAACTTTTCCAATTCTTAAATTTCTATTTATGTCTACATTTGATTTAAATCTGATGTTTTTACTTGACTTTAATTTTAAATTATTCACAATTTTTTTTAAAAATTAACGAAAATACCGATGTTTATTTTTTATTTTAAACATACAGTCTGTTAAACATGTAAATAGGAGGAGAGGGGGGGGGAGGAGCATGTTAAAAAATTCCCTAAATCCCACACAAAAAACCAAATATTTTTAAAAAAATTTTTCTAAAAAAAAATGAAATTTTTTCCAAAAACTCAAAATGCAATTTTGCTAAAGGCTAAATTTTTTTTTTTTTTTTTAAAGGAAGAAGAGACGTGCAATAATCCTCCTTCTGGGAAAAAAGCTAGATATGGCTAAACTTCATTAATACAGCCCACAAGAGCGTCTGTTATAAAATTCGCTAGAAAAGTTACACATGATTTGGATCATGCATCAAGCACTCAACTTATAGCGACAGAACCCTCTGACTCCCGCGTTGGCTCCATGGCAAACCCCCCTCAAGTATTACAAAGGAGTTCAGATATAGAAGTCCAATCAGAATTTGTAAGTATATACATAATTTTTTTTCTATCCCTATTTTCAAAAAATAAGACAAAATTTTCTCAGGTGCATAGCTTTTTAAAAACTTAAAATTTTTTTTTAATTTATTTCATTTTCTTTCATTAAACAAATTAGCGATATATATAAAGGAATTATTATAATGCATTTATATAACAAAAAAAAAAACCTTACCTCGTAAATTATAACAAATATGCATTATAATACAATATTAAATTTATACAAAAAAAACTAAAAATACAGTTAAAGCACACTTTTAGACTGGTATTTTCGCCCCTAATGTATTTGAATACATCCGCTATACTTATCAGATCTACCACCGCCTTTTAAGCTGATTTGAATTCTAAGTAGAGTCGCATGCAAAGTGGTCTTTAAATAGCAAGATGTTTATCTTCAATAAGCAATTTACACAGGGACAAAGGTTTTTTGATAATTTCCAAATATGTCTTCGCAGCAATTTTAAGAAACATTATTTGGATGAAGCTGTTTTTGGCCATTTCATTGAAACACTTAGGTGTTTTTCAAGAAAAGAATTTGAGAATATTATTTTTTAACAGTTTTGTTAAATCCGCTCCCCCTCCCCCTCGTAAAGGTTTTAGATCCTCCTCGCTCGACGTAAGCCCCCCCGGTGCCACAGGTGTGTCCGGGGGTGGGGTTTGGGGGGGGGGGGGCCATACCAAATTTTAATTGGGTTTCTTTAGGGATTAAAAATTTATTATATAATAACATTATTTATTTATCCCCGGTACCAAAAAAACGATGGTAAAATACAGAGGAGAAAACGGATTATTGAGAAAGTAACAACAACACCACCAAGCTCCGACATATGGAGTTCGTTTCCTTTAACTGAAGCCGAGGAGCAACTACTCGTACAACATACTGCATCAGTCGAGCAATGGTCCAATTTCATTAACAGTTATAATGAAGAAGCTCAAAGAATCGAATTGGACTCATATTTTGCGTTTTTATTTTAAAAAAAAAAAAAATTTGGAATAAAACCATTAATTTTTTCTATCATTATCTTGTTCGAACTTACCCTTCTAATAAGAATAGGAATAAATTTTCCCGACAAAAAAATATTTTTTTTTTTTTTAAAATTTTAAGTTTAAATTATTAAATACATAAGGCAATGTAACTTTTTTCTTCTTTTAATTGTTAAGGTGGTGGGACAATGACTATGAGAAATTGACAAAATTTTATTAACTATAAAAAAAAATAATGATTATTTTACATAAAAATAAAAAACTTTTTTTTTTCTACAGATTAAAAATATAGCACCCCCAGCGGCACCAGTGAGTGATGATGCAACTATATGTACAGAGCCAATTCTGTCACCACCAGCAGAGTTCAAGGATGAACCTATACTGGTTCTAGATAATATGGAGTGGCATGAGTGGTTCCTTAATGATGTTTTTTGGGAAATGGCCAGCCTGGAGGACTTAACTTGTGATATTGACATGCTTGAGGACCCAGAGTGGGAAGATAGTTTCATGCGCGAATATTTAGATGATGATGCTACATGTAAATCTGAACTGGGTCCTCATAACGAAATTCCATCAGAGGACAATACAGGCTGGCTTGACCAATTGTCCCCAAACACCTTGGAATATGTGCTAGGGGACCTCATGTCACAACCCTCCAATGTGATTGAACAAACAGGGTCAGGACATCAAAACAGTACTACATCCCCGGAATTGCCTGATTTTTATCTGTTAGAATCTGCTCTAAGCCATTTGAAAACGTACAGGGTAGATTTTAGCCTCCCCGAGGAAAACGCTGGCATTATTTTAACTGACCCTGTGAAAAATCTCCATAGCTATAGCGACAGAATTCGAGCACTTATTGATATTCAGATCCAGAACTGGGGGGGTCAGGGGGGAATTAAAGCATCAGTCAACCAAAAAGTTTATTTACAAAAGGGGACATCTGGGGACATTTTTTATTTTCATTTTTCGACGGGGAACCAGACTTTTTACCCGGGTCTAAACGATTTTGAAGACAACTTTTTCAACTGGGTAAATAAACTAATTTCAACTTTGGATACATTTAGCGAGAGAGGGAGTGGGTCCACCATTTTATACATTGAACGAATGGATCTGAATCTCAGTAGATTTAAAAAAAACTTTATTTTAAGGGGTGGGAGGGGTAAAGGAATAAAATGCCACCCAGATTTGTCGACTACAGGAGGAGTTCAGGGTTTCACATTTGACACTGGACTTCAATGCTTCAAATATGCATTTTTAGCAGCGGCCCATAGGACATTATATAGAGAATCAACAATGAAAAATCTTGACAAACTTGCACGTAACGGTGGGAAAAATTTCACTAAAGTAAATTTTGATTGTTTAGAGGGAAAATATCCGGTGTCCTTTAAAGAAATAGGCATAATCAAAAAAGCAAATGAAAATCTGGGGGTGGGGGTGGTTGTTCTCCTGTATGACACTGAATTTGGAGATGGGGGGAAAAAAACGAATAACAAGGGAGTTTTGTATTCAGTGAGGACACCGATGGTGGAAAACGTTATAAATTTGGTATAGGTTATTTACGAACCCCCTAAAGATGTAAATTCTTATGCCCATTTTTTCCCCGTTACTGCGATAAGTCGACTCCTATCTGGAGGCAAAAAATTAGGTGAATGTTTCTAGTATCCCATGTGCCTTTCCCCATTTAGATCTGAGCAAACGTTTTTAGATCACATAGGGCATTGCAAAATTCACGAAAATCAGAGAAATGAACTGCCAATAGAAGGCAAAGACATTTTACACTTTAAAAATTTTCAAAATTCTCTTCTGCAATCTGATAAATTGTCTTTGGACTGTAAAACAAGACTGATTGAGGTATCAGACCCATCAAGACCAAATATCGTCAAGGGACACAACCTAGTTGTCCTACGCACACGCCCGTCGTTATGCCAACAATAAATTTCAATTGGAAGGGTTTTTTTTTTACTATGGACGAGGAGGGTAGTATGGACAATTGCTTGGTTTACTTAATAAAAACTGCAAACAGGGCAATTTCACGATTACGTCATACTAATTATCCGATGACATTGTCGGATAAAGAGCAATTGGCGTTGGAAAAGGGAACAATTTGCTGGGTGTGTAGGGGTGCCCTTGCCCCAAAAGACGCGGTGCAGGACCACGATCACCTTATTGACTCCAATTCAACGGCACAAAGTAACTTTCGGGGGTGGGCTCACAATTCGTGTAATTTAAAAATTAAACAACAACTTTTTCTACCGGTTTTTATACATAACTCTAACTATGATCTGAAGTTTGTGCTACCTGCATTGGCACATCTTCAAAGAAATGGAACAGTGGATGATGATGATGCATGGGTGATAGACAGCTTTACGTACAAAATCATATCTAAATCTGTAGAAAAGTCTCTTGTTTTGGAATTTATGTGGAAATTTGTTGAAGCCGGTGTTGAGTACACGAATAAAATTTGCTTTTTAGAGTCTTACAGTTTTTTCCCCAAAACATTGAGTGAATTAATTCAAGTGAAGAAAAACGATGACGGTTGCAATGCTTTCCCCCTTCTCAAGCAACGATTTCCAAATGATTTATATGATTTGTTAACGGTCAAGGGCATATATCCTTATGAATTGTATTGAACAATGTTGAGATTCGCCGAGGAGACTCGTACTACAATTGAATAGTTTTACGATAGTCTTCACGATCTTAATTGCAACACCGAGGACTACAGTTTAGCTAAAAAAGTTTGGGCAGAGGGAGTGTGTAAAAATGGATTTGACTACTTCAAGCTGTATTTGTCGAGTGACTTGTTAACTTTGTGAGATATTATGTTTAAAAATACGGATAAAATAGATGAGGGATTTAATCTTGATTTGTGTTATTATTTTTCTTCACCTCATCTAGTGATGGACATTAATTCGAAAAGTAGAGGGGACGTACTTGGGGTGAACACTGAAAGTGATCAGCACCTGTTCATCGAGAGGTAAATGAGGGGGGTTTGTTTTTCACGGGGACCGTATCTTGGAAACTGATCCAACGGGGGAGAAGACGGGGACAAAATCAAATGCAGTTGTCCTCGATATGAATACTCTCTACCCCTCGGCCATGTCCCATTATGCACTACCTTGCGGCAACTATAAATGGCTCAATGACCCTCAAGCTCCCCATTTCCCTAACATTGACAATGGTGTTGAGGAAAATGGACCGGGTGGATGGTTTTTTGAAATTGATGGAGAGATACCAGTCGAGCTTCATGATTCAGTAAAGGATTTTGTTTTACTATGCATCAATAGACCTGTGAATAAGGACTCTTTGAGTCCTCGCAATAGGCGTTTAGTCGAGGTGAACTGATTGCTTTGGGTGCCTTCAAAACAAAAAACTTATTGCTGACCTTCTGGCGAAAAAAAACATAGTTGTACATAATGTAGAGTTAAAATGTATGTTCATCAATGGTTTCAACGTCACAAGGGTTTACCAAGCCCTCGAGTTTAGTCAAAAGCCTTATTTTAAAACGTTTGTTGACACTTTTGTCAGCAAACGTTCTGCAGCAAAGACAAAGGCTGAAAAAGAAATTTATAAACTCATTTTAAATTCGGCTTTCGGCAAAATGTGTGAGAGTGTCCGCAATAGGAAGCGTTGCGACGTTGTGACCGATCCAGAACAATGTGCTCGAATTATTGCCGATCCCAATTACACTTCCTTTACAATCATTGGCCCGGACATGGTACATTTGAATAGGAAAAAAAGATACATTGTCCTAAATAAAAATATTGCTGCAGGCAGTGCTATCTTGGAGATCTCAAAAAAGCTCATGTTGGAATTCTACTACAATGTGGCTAGGGTACGGTGGCCGGAAAAGAGGCAAGTAGAGGTCTGCTACGGTGACACAAATTCTCTACTGCTCAAAGTAAAAACATCAAATCTAATTGATGATTTGGCGCACGGTGAAATTATCAGTTCATGGATGGACTAACCCATTTGGAGTGTTGGTCCTTACCCTGAGATCGTAAAACGTCGGGCTCCCAATCAACTTTTATTTTTAAAATATGAAACGGGTATCGACTTGATTTCCCGTGTTATGTTTGTATGTCCGAAGGTGTACTTTATACAGACACACGACGAGGAAATCAAGAAACGTTGCAAAGGAGTACCCACGAACTATTTGGACAAGAATTTCAATATGGACATTTATAGTAATTGTATTGTTCAAAATATAATTCCACGAGCCAAATTGTTGGCAATTCGTTCGTTGAAGTAGAAGAACTATACTGTAAATGTAGAGAAAATAGCCATGAGTACCATTTCCGACAAGGTCTATGTTTGTCAAGATGGTGTGACCACCCTCCCCCTTGGACACTATTTAACTTCAGACCGGATCGAATGTATTGCCCACCGGGAAAGTCTCGGTTTAAATAAAGTCCTGTAAATAATTTCCTAAAAACCTTTGGGGGGGGGGGCCTCGCGGCCCGGGGGGGGGGGGGGGGGGCCTCGCGGCCCGGGGGGGGGGCGACTGCCGCCAGCGCGGGAGGCGCACCGTCACCAAAGTTATCTTTTTTTTTGGTCTTAGAGCAGATTTTTTTTTTTTTTTTTCAAGTGCCATCTCTAATTTAATGTTTTATTTTCTCTGTAAAAAAAAAAAAAAAAAAAAAAAAAAAAAAAAAAAAGTTTTTTCTCTCTGTGTGCATGTAAATGTTGTTGTTGTATTTTTTTTTTATTATAAATAAATTTAAAAAAAAAAAATTTATTTTTGCAATTTATATCTATATAATTTAATTTTTTTTTTTTCTCTATAAACAAAGTGTTTTTTTATCTGTGTTTACCTATTTAAATGTTGTTGTTGTTGTATTTTTTATTATGAATAAATTTAAAAAAAAAGTGTTTTTTTTCAGTGTATTGTTACTTTTTTTTATGTGCATATAATAAAATAAAAAAAAATATGATTCTTTGTCTTTGTCTTTGTCTTCTTGAATAACAGAGTAGTAGGGGAAAAAAAATTATTTAGTCATTAGACAATTAGGGTCTACAGTTAGTTGTCCAGGTGAACTTTTGAAAGGAACATGTATCAATTTAAAACACCATTCAGATCGTTTCTGTGTGGGCCCTCAATGTCGGGCAAAACAACACTCTTAACTAAAATAATTAAAAATTGTGATAAAATGTTTGCGGAAAAGCCAAAAAAAATATACTATTGCTATAGCATTTGGCAGGAGTCGTACAATAAAATAAAAGCAATTGCTGCTGTTATGGGATTGATGCAGATACAGTTCATACAGGGACTTGATGTTTTCAACATTATTGAACCAAACTCTTGGCTGATCATTAACGATCTGGCTGAATCCGTTGAACAATGTTCTCAGGAAATGCTACAATTGTTTACTGTTCGCTCTCATCATGAACAGATATCCGTTACTCTAGTTCTACACAAGCTCTTTCATCAGAGCAAATGTATGCAAACACTTGCTTTGAGCTGTACCTACTATATCATCTACAGAGTTGTTCGTGATTCTCGCTCGCTAATAATCCTCAATAAACAAATCTATACAGGTGCCCCTAAATTCCTGCTCTCAGCATACAATCAGGCAACTAATAAACCTCACGGTTATATTCTGCTGGATCTTAATCAAAGTACAACCAAGGATCTGCGTGTAGTCACAGATATTTTCGACAATGAAATTACAGTATATCTCCCGGTGAACACTAAAAAGAC
This sequence comes from Artemia sp. Qi Xiang Cuo, assembly GCF_049724085.1. Classification (NCBI taxonomy): domain Eukaryota; kingdom Metazoa; phylum Arthropoda; class Branchiopoda; order Anostraca; family Artemiidae; genus Artemia; species Artemia sp. Qi Xiang Cuo. Next base: position 57,887,243 of record NC_142797.1, on the reverse strand, counting down.
CTATTAGTCGCTATCATGACACTCAAAAAACTACATGAAAATAGACATTTGTTTTCAGTTCTAAGCACTTCAAAACCTCAGCTTAGAAAAGCAATACTCAAACATGGTATTGACAACAATTTCATTATTCTAATATCTGAACTTTGTTTAAATTTGACCGAGGGTAATGTTCAACTGTCAGAAGTAGTTAAGCAACAGGCAAAGCAACATCGTTCCATTGTACGTACATTGGCCTCTAAAAACAAAGGGAATAATTTTAAAAAGAAATGACTTCTTCAGACAGATGGTAGCAATTTCACAATATCACTGACGCGAATTTCAGAACTTTTAAACAGATCATTCTAGTAAGGAAGGCTAGACCATTGAAAGTGATTCCGAAAGGAGACACCTTAACATTTGCGAAGCGCTGTGAGAACAATACAATTCAATTCCTTCAAAATGACGCTCTTGATAATGATAATAAAATGATGTTGCTTCAAGATAAACTTAATTGAGTGTGCAAACACTCTCGATCAAAGCCCATTGCTGTTGCTGATCCCTAAAAAAGAATCATCTCCTCAAGAGTCTCCTGCTGCTGGAACACAATTAAAGAAGGAGGACTTGTATTAAATTTTATTTAAATTTGTAAATATATGGCCCCAATAATCGGTTCAAAAAAGAACACGACTCCTAATCTATCTCTTGGAAAGTGGTCAAATTCAAGTTGAGAGCAACGGAGAAAGGATTATAATTCAAGGCAATAGCTATAATCTACTTTATTTAATGTATGACATGGTTACAAATCGTAAAGGACTATTATCATTTGACACTCATCTATACAACTTTCTAAATACATTAAAATTCCCCAAAAGTCTTATTGGCAATAGAAAAATTCTAAAAAAATTAAATGAACGTGCATCATCATCATCAACATTAAAAGATGAACTTGAAGCAGAAGAAGATTTTAAATCAATTTTGGAAAATACTAGCACACCACTGATAGCTAGACAAAAGCAAAGACGTATCAAGTCAACGTCTCCGCCACCAGCAGCAGCAGCCAGTATACAAAAGGGTAGCGGACGTTACACAACGTGTTTACGTTCAAAATGGCTGAAGTTCTGAAAGGTGTTTATGAAAATATTGGCGAGTCGGGGAGTTTAAGTTCCCACACAACTCTTTCCAAAGTCACAGGTGTTCGCCCTAAAAGTGTACAGGACTATCTACAAAGTGAGCCAAGTTACACTCTGCATAGAAATCACAGACTTAGTGCCAATCAATATCGAAAAACTAAATCCTTTTACCCATTACATATAATGCACGCAGATCTCTTGACTCTAGATGAGCTTCAAAGACGTCACAATACACCGTACAAGTACATTCTACTTGCAATCAGTGTTTTTAGTCGCTATGCATATGCAATTCCATTGCGATCAAAGAGAGGTGTTGAAGTTGCTCAGGCCATTGAAAGTATTCTCGAAAAGGATTCATATAAAAAAATTCAAACGGATCGCGGTAGTGAATTTGTTAGTCCTCATGTTGCAAAAGTACTAGAGAAATATAGTACGCTGCTCTATCATAGTCATAGTCCTATAAAGGCTGCAGTGGCCGAACGATTGATAAGAACTAATCGACTATTAATTTCAAGATATTGTACATTGAAAAATACGCCGGCTTTTATTCATGATCTAGATAAAATCATGTTGATTTATAATCAACGACCTCATCGCTCATTGTCCAACTCTACACCAACGGAAGTTCATCATTCGGATCATAATACAATTGACATCTTTATTAAACAATATTCCAATGAATCAATGGTCAAGAAGAAGAAGAAAAATAAAGTCAATGTTGGTGATACGGTTCGAATTAATAGAACAACTCATGTTTTTGAAAAGGAGACTTACTTGTGTTCCACCTAACTTTTTAAAGTGGCAAAAATCCTAGACACTAAACCCATAAGTTATCGCCTGCGTGATACCAAAGATGAAGAGAATCTCGGTGGCTTTTATGACTATGAACTTCAAAAAGTTAAAAATGCTAGGGAAATCTATCAAATTGAAAAGATATTAAAGACACGTACTCGGGGGGGTAAGAAACAGTTACTTGTTCGCTGGCTAGGATACAACTCCGATTTTGATTCTTGGATTGGTGTTGAATATATTGACAATGCCCAATGATTTCTATGTAACTTTCATGTCCAACGTTTCAGATCCTCTCTACAATGACTTGAATACGACAAGTGATTTTTTGACAAAACTCTCACCAGCCGTCAAATTTGACTGTGCATATGAAGTGACCCTTGTCGACTGTATCCTCAAAAATACCTCCGACATCCTGAGAAAGGAGCGAGTGTCTGATATAAAAGTTTTACCATTCGATTGGACTGTGAATGGGTTGGGCTATGCCGACTATGAATGGGTTGAAGCACTTAAATCTAGTGACTATCCACATGTCGGATTGAAATATATTGAATATGATAATATGGGGGATTTGTGTCGTACAATCAATAGAAAAATCTCATATAGTCTGAATGGTACATTCCATTTTAATTATTCATTGGAACATGATAGGATTTACATTAGCTCACCTGTTGACACTGAAACAATTATTCTCAATGACAATTTGAGAGATGTTCTTGGCTTTAAACAGAATCTGATCCATGGGAAAAATGCTGGTACCGTTTACGGGATGGATCAAGTTATTTTTGCTGATTATCCACCTGGTTTTGCCTCGGACTCTTGTATATTTCTCTATGCATCCTTTGTGGAAACGTCGAGAGTCGGTAATTCAAATGTACCCCTCCTACGTGTTCTTGAACTAAAAACAACTCATGAACTTGTTCATCCCTATAATATAAAGCATCTTCAGTATGTTCCTGTAAACACTTCATATTTGGAACTCTGTCAGTTAACACTAAGAAGTGAATTGGGTTATCCTCTAGAAATAAAAAAAGGCCTAGCATTGATTACATGTCATTTTCGACCCATTGTCAACGACAACGGTACAATCACCTAAAAAATGAACAATAAAAGAATTCCATTTGTCTGTCCAGATATCGATTGTTATCTCGGTGCTTTGAGTCCACGTCAAATAGGCAATTGATTGGACTACTACAAGGGGAGTACTACAATGTCTGGCTCCGGTCTTGGTAGCTGGTTTGCTAGGCTATTTCTTTCTGCACTACCCCTTTGCTAGAAAATATCTTGCACCTGCTGCATCAAATTTTGCTGCCTCAAAACTACAGGACTGGGGGTCGGGCAAGAATTTCAAGGAGAGTGTTAAAGAAAATATTAGATCTTCAGCAAGAGCCGTTGGCGAACAATTAAAATCTCGACAAAATGGGGAGGGATTGAAAAGGATGCGTTCACGTCATTCACTCATCAATCTCCAGCCAGGCAGGAAGCAAAGGACATCAACAAGGACTTTGAGAAATAAAACAACGAAGGCCAATAAGCAGCAGAAGAAGAAAAAGATTGTTAGATCAAAGAAGGATTTCTTCTCTCAAGATGATCTATCTCCCCGACAAGGAATCATATCCATCAATCACCTCCTCATTGAATCTGTTCAATGCTGAAAATGTTGATGTCAGTGTCAAGTATGGCTACTACGAACAATTTCATCCCCAACAACCCCTATCGGACACTATACACTTTCAAATATTTTCCCATGAAGACTATTTCACTGATTTTTCGTCAACATTTATTGATCTAAATGTCATGGTGAGGAAAAAGAAAGATAATCCAACTTCAAATGCTGGTGATGGTCTCTCCTATGAAAAGTGTATTCTACACAATCTATTCAAACAAATTAATGTATTTATTAATGGAGAATTGGTGAGCACTAGCAATAATTTATCCAACTATGCAAGCTACATACAATTTATGATGATGACACCAAAGGTGTACAAGGAGTTGAGAGGACAATCATTGGGCTATGAATATTGAACAGGTGTTGATACTGACGGTGAGTTGACTACTGCAGTGACCCAGGAGTATCATCTAGTTGGAAAATTAAATCATGAGATATTCAATATATCCCAATGGCTACCCCCCAATGTCAAGATTGACATAAAGTTACAGATGTCCCCATCGAATTTCATTCTTAGAAAAACACTTCCTGCAGCACCCGATTCAAATGTTATTATCACATCGGCAATTCTCCACGTCCGAAAACAACAAATTATGAGCTCTGTTGCATTGGCAGTGGAAAAGCTAAGAGCCAATGGTAACAATATTAAACTTCTTGTCCCCCATACAATCACCAATCAACTTCACATTGCCACCGGTTCTCGTAGCTATAGCGATTCATCGTTTATCAATGGAGAAATCCCTTCAAAATTGGCTTTGGCCATTGTGAAGAGTGGCAGTGCCGTTGGATCCTGGACTGAATCCCCCCATGATTTTAATTTTTTCGGTTTATTTAGCCTTGTGTGCAAAGTGAATGGTATTCCACTGTACACTCTATCATTCGATAAAAAATCCTATAGAACTCTGTACGAGTTGACCATGCAATACCTAGATCATGATTCTCAACTATTTGAAAATGGAATAACCGAATCAATGTTTTCAAAAAATCATGGGGTTATTGTTTTGGACTTGTCAGGCACACAGGATATGAGCATAGTGCGTACTGGGAATGTACGTTTAGAGTGTACATTTGCCGATGCTCTGACTGAGAGTATCACGCTAATATCACTGAGTCAATTTGAAACCTATTGGGAAATCACACCCGACGGCAGTGTTCTACTAGACCTTGCACCATGAACACAAATCAAATAATCAATGTATTTAGTATGGATCCATACATGTCCCAGTACAAGTCCTATTGCATACCTTCGGACTTCATTGAAAAAATTCCAAGTGTTAACAATACCCTAATCATTGTTAATAGCAGTCCATCGACTTTGAAGGCTGGTCATTGGCTATGCATCTTTCAAACAGCGAAGAATATTGAATTTTTTGATCCTCTTGGCCTATCATATAAATTCTATGTTCCATACATCAGCAACTTTATTGAAAGCAGTGGGAAAACCATTATTCAAAATCAACGAAGAGTACAGGATTTAGCGACTAAGACATGTGGCTTTCATGCACTACTCTTTTTCATGTTCAGATGTCGTGGTTACACCTACAAACAGTTTCTCAACATCTACGTTGACTTACCTCAATTGAACGACTTTCTAGTGGAGAATATACTTACAAGTGTATTTAATATTGATTTTAGTGCCCTAAGAATAAAATGTTCTAAATATGTATGTTAAATTGTTTATTAATAAAAAAAAAAATTATATACATGATAAAACGACTTTTCTACTCTTTTAGATTTCATCCACTACTAGGTATTTGTCGACAACAACTAGTGCAGGTAGATTATTTGAATTCACGGTGTACTGATCCTGATGTACTGCAATGTCAGGGTCACATTTTCTACAGTAGAGTGTGACTTCACTCTTGTCATATCTCTTTGTATAGTCAATGATACTATTCGCATTCATTCTATAGAATTCACATGTTTCAATTTGCGTATTTGAAGCAATTTCACAAACAGTGTCCTCAAGTGTCGAATCACATTCTGTCACAGCCAAATAAAAATCAGTGGGCTTATAATCATAACACCCATTGTCATCAAAATACTTGCGTAGAAACCGTGGTCTCGTGTTGTTCCAAGAGTTGAATTGCTGACCTGGTTCCTCCTCCCAGAACAATATAACACCGTGCCAACACCAATCTCGTAGTAATAAACAAAAATTCACCATGGGATTCTTTCCAATCACACCGGGGTATGTATTCTCCCACTGCTTACATTTATCATAATGACAATTGGAGCATAGGTGGCCTCTAGGATGAGACTCACACACCTCTTCAAGACAGGAATTACAACCTTTAATTTGTACAGCATATCCTCTATGCAATTTACACGGGTTGCATAATCTACACTATTCATCCCACTCATCAATCATTGTGCAATTCTCATATGATGACCAACTGCCCTGTGAGTACATACAAAGTGGGCATGTATGAAACATTTTGTCATGTGTTGACGCTCTCACTGCCACAATGAAACTGAGCTAGCAACATCAAAAAATTGTCTGAGATAGAGAGAGAGAGAGGAGTAAATCATCCTTGAGCACCATCTTTCTCATGAAAAAAAGTCCTAAATTACTCAAAACTAATGTTTAAAAGCATATCCACAATATCATTTTGCCGTGTCGTGATCAATATATCAATAAATTGTGTAAATGCATTTGGACCAAGATGTAGAAGCTTCATACAATAGTCTAATGATGAAGAATCAGTTTTCATTATATCTACAAGCATTCCCCGAGAAAATATCTTCAGTTGAATAGACAGCTCTAGAAAATCGTCATCTAGAATCAAACGTTTGTCCATAAGAATTAGATTCCTCATGATTCGATCTTTCTCGAATCTATCCATTTTTTAGAGTCCTAACTCTCTCACAACCAACTTCAGACTAATCAGAATCTTTTTTTTGTACTCAAAATATACGCTAGTCTACTATAGAAAAAAAAAGAAAAAATACCATTGATTTAGAAACAGTTTTATTGAACATAATTACAATAATAATAATATTCACTGATGCATTTTGTTCTGATCAATATATTTCGATAGAGCATCTAATTCTGACCGAAGTTTGTTTATATGTAGAATATTTACTCTTACAGCAAAACTCAACTGCTCCTCTTGCTTGAATTTGATTAATGATATCGCGTATCTCTCATACACAATGTCCAATACAATACATAGTTTACAACCAGCAGTTATTTACACAGCCACATTAGGTACTCGGATATCGTTGCTACTGCTGCTGTCGGTTCCATCATTAATCTCCAATAATGTAAATGCACAACTAATTTTTTTCTCTCCACTAATATCCTCTCAAATAAAAAAAAAAAAACTATTCTCTTTGAATCCAATTCTCTTACTAATATGAATCGTAGTGAAAACCATTCCTTATATTAAAATACTACTTACAAATCTAGTTATAAAAATTCCTCTTGGAAAATAGTGCGTTGACCTGCAACTACTAGAAAAACCTGTTTTGTACGGGGGGCTGCGCAAATTCAAAAGACCTATTCTACTGTTGCCCCCTCCTCAATACCTTACTCTTTACGCTAAAATGTGACTTTTTGTTCCAATTATTTAACAATGACTCTTGAAACACAAGGGACCTTTAATTAGTTTAATAAGCTTATTTAAAATTTCTAGAAAAAACTTTTGATTAAAGACCTAGGTACTGAGGAGGGGGCGACCCCTTCAAACACGTAATAATTTCGGTTCGTTTTAGTTTTAATGTTGTTCCTTGCTTTCAGTTGAAATTTTTTTTTTTATTTAATTCGATCAAGGTATATAATCCCAGCAATACGGCGGAAGCATTTAGTTTCAAGCACTCTGAGTCGCTGGTCACTGGTCATCTACCTTTAATGTCCATGTTTCACTTGAGTAGATTGTGATGGTGATAATAACAGTGTCAAAAGGTTATGTCTTAAGTCGGAGAGATAATTCTCTCTCCGTTAAATTTCAGGTCTGGCTTTATTGTATGCTGTGGCTTTCGTTTGCAGCACATAGCCTTGGTTTTGAATGCATTTATGATCATTCCAAAAGAGCTAGTCGCTTCGAGGACTCCTTTAGCAGCAGCTTGTAGGTCCTCAGGCGTTTCAGCAATTTCGGCGATGCTGTTCGCATAAGCTAGCTTGTCTGTCAGGATGCCCCCTATGTGCGTGGTGTAAGTTGTTTCCACCAGGGATAAGACTGCTGTGTGGAAGGATTTAAACAGTTCTGGGGACAAGATTCATCCTTTAAGGACTCCTGCGAGCGTTTGGAAGCTGTCAGTGAGACCTTCGCTAGTCATGACGTGACTCCTAAATTGAGAGTATATATCTTTGATAAGGTCACCTAGGTTTTATGTAATTCCGTAATGGAGGAGGATATGCCAAAAGCCTTTTCTCCAAATAAGGTCAAACGCTTATTTAAAGTCAATGAAGAGCTGATATAAATTGCGTTGGTATTCCGGATTTTTTTTCTAAAATCTGACCCACAGTGAAAATTTGCTCAACGGTCGATCTCCCGGGAAGGAAACTGGCTTGGTATTCTTGAATGACTGAGGAAGACACGGCTCTGATCCGTTGAAGTATAATACTGGTGAGAATTTTGGCATTTTCACTGGTTAAGTTAATAGGACCATAATTATCAAATATTGCCTTTTGAATCCTTCTTATTTAGTGGAATAATTATGGCCTCGCACCAAGACGTCGGAAGATTTTCCTCTTGCCAGGCGGCGGATATGATCTTGTGGAAAAGATCTTTAAGCGGTTCCCACTGGTCTTTCAGCAGTTATGCTAGTATTCCGTCTGGTCCAGGGATCTTATTTGTCCTTAGCGCACGGATGGCGTCTACAACTTCAGAGCAGAAAGGAGGTGAGCTGGGGTCAGAGACATTAAGAGGTCAAGGACGGCAGGGTTTCGAAAGATATTAGGATTAATATTTTCTTTAAAGTCTTCCATCCATCTTTAGGAGATACCGTTTGTGTTTTGTATCTGGACGCCGTTTTGATCTAGCAGTGTGTAGGAATTGAGACTTTTTTCGCTTGCTAGCCCGCGAACTCTCTTTTACATAAAGTTTGAGTCACCGCTCTTGAAATCATGTTCATACTGTTCGTATCTGTCTTTTATGTAAGTATGATGGGCTCTACGGGTGGCTTTTTCTAAAGCAAGCTTCAACCGCTTATACCTGTTCCGGCTCTCTGTTTGACTTATTAGTGTGTTTGTGCATCTCAATACATAGTAAGATAATTTCTTCAGTTAGCCAAGGAATGGTCGATTTTTATCGTCCATTTTTGTTAGTAAAACAGAAATGGCGACGCTAAATGAGCTTCCTGAATTGTTCGTCTCAGAGGCCGGAGTTTTAAATTTTGAAAATAAAAACAAAGGCGAATAAGACATATTTTCCTATACTAAAGAATTGAGAAAGAAATATAATACTATTTTCTCTTTTTTTCTTTTCCTTTGGCACCACATTTAGAATTTATTTTGCCACGAATCAAATACTTAAATTTAGGATGAAAAATAATTCTAATGACACCGCTCAGTAGCTATCAATAATGCATCTTGAGAATATTTTGTCTTCAGTCAGAAAAGGCTTGTCGAATGGCGAACACATTAGCTATGTTGATCAAGTAAAAAAAAGTCATCAGATGGTGTCATTTCCTGCAAACCGGATTAATACCATAGATTTGTGTAATTTTCTATTCACCTTCTAGTTTAAGGTATCTTATTTAAGCTTGTTTTCTTTTTTTAGCAACATTTTTAGAATTCAACTTTTCGCGAATCAAATACTCTAATTTAGGGCCAAAAATGTTTCCAATGTCACCAGTCAGTCTGCTGTTATCAGTAATGTATCTTCATAATTTATGGTATTTAGTCAGAAAAGGCTCGTCGAATGACGAAAACATCCTTGGATATTTGAAATTTCTGCTATTGTTTTTTAGAAGATCAGTTTCTAGATTTATTACGAATTCCAAACGGACTTAGATTTAGATTACAACCTCAGAAACAAAAGGAGATCATAGCGTCAAAGCTGTATCCAGGAAGGGGGTTTTGGGGCTTGACCCCCCCCCCCCCCCCAAGAAATATGTCCGACTCGTAAAAACGTAGCGGAAGTATATGTAAATGAATTTTTGGTGTGTCTTTTTAAGTTTTTTCGTGTACCTTCCCCTTCCGAAAAAAATCCTGGGTACGTCCTTGTCTCGAGTATTCGACTGCTGAAAAATTTAATCTGCAATTTCAAGGAAACAAGGAAAAGTCTGTGTGTTGTGTAATTTCAGCTTCGAATAATCAATTTTTAACATCCAATTTTCTTACATTTTGGGGATTTCAGGAAAGTCAATTGACTTACTCACGCCGTTTACCCGTGCTGCAGCCATTTGAACATTTGCCTCTCAATTACTTGGACTATCTGTCTTGGCTTGTCTCTTTCTACAATTAGCCATGTCTTGATACAATCTACTGCAAAATACTTGATAACTTCAATTCAAAGGGTAAATTTTACAATTTGGTAAAGAACGTTATTTAGTTGTTCTATTTTTTTTTTAATGAGATTTTAAAAGTTTGTTAGACGCTAATGTTTGTTCTGGTACTAGTTTTTTTGTACCATTGCTCTTTGTCTGTGTGTAACCCTAGAAACGTCCGATGTATTTTTTGAATTTATACCAAACTTCCTAAAATATGGCGTGATTCTGTTCCAACGAAGTAAAATTGACCGAAGGCATGATGTACCGCTTCAAGTTAAACCATGCCGATGCTTGTGGTATTTTTGTTTAAATAACCCTTAAAGAGGACTCACATTATGAGTAAATTCTGTAATTCCGAGGGCAATTGTGAAGTATGGTGTATTTCTCTAAAGAGATACCGTCTTATTGGTCCCCAGTGGGGGTTGATCAAGCCTCCACGAGGACAAGACCTTGGGTAGCGTGGTAGGCAGGATTCGTATCTACTCAAGATGTTGCTAAAACTACTTTCATAAACTAATAGACAAATTACATTACTAGAGTACACTCGTGAACAGTCTTCTTGAAGCCGTAGAGAATCCGAGCTATAGTGAACTTGCACCGGCTGGCACCGTTGATTTGGAAGTGGCTGCTTCACTTTCCAAGCTCACCGTCTATAGTTGGCTAGTGGAGGTTACTGGAACTATCCGACGGCAGTTGATGTGGAGGTTATTGTTAAACTCTCCCAGCGCACCGTATTTTATAGAAAGGTGGAGGTTGCTCGAACTCTCCCAGCGGTGTTCCTCTAACCACTTGTCACTGTTGGTTCTCAAAGCTGAACTGTCCACAAGTTGTCTTTTCCCCCTTCTTATTTTCCAAGGCCCAAGCATAGAATTCTGGTTCCATGACCCCCAAAGTAGCCTCTCATTGGCCGGCAGGTTTTTGGTCTTGTGATCCACTACCTTGAATAGAAAAGAAGGCAGAAACAAGTACATAAACAACACACACCCAAATATACCCTAGAATTGGAACATGCACTAAATACCAACAATATACCCTTAATTTAATAAAACAATAAATACAATATATACACTTATATCTAACTTCCGGAACCCCAGCAACAATATTTACATTTCTCCCCCCCCCTCTTTTATTGAAAAAAAAACCATTTTTATTACTTTTTTTTCATACGTTTTAAATTAATTTTTATTCCTTTCCTACTCACATTTGTTATTATTCATTGTCCCCTTGTTTGACTATTCTAAAACCATTTTTTTTCATTTCTCTATAATCAATCCATAATTTCCTTAATTTGAGGAGAATCACCGTGAAAATTCCGATAAGGATTAGAAAAATTAACGTGCCGCCAGTCATGATCCCAATACTCATGGACTGTGCTGATTCAATTTTTCTGTGTAATTTTGTTTTGCTCAAAATAGATTTTAGGCTGTTTATGTCTTTTTCAGAATACATCTCTCTCTCAAGAAAGCTATGAATTTTTTGAAGTCTAATGATTCGAAATCAAAATTAAGTTTTGTAGCATTGAAAAGAATTTTACTATGAGCGAATTTAATATCTATAGAAAATGCATGAAATAAGTGCGACGGAGGAATATTTTCAGCCAAACTTGGGTTCAGCATAGGACCCGTTATATTTCGACGAAGACATGAATCACAATTTTTTACATAATTTTGTACGAGCACCGGCAAGTTTTCGAAAACTGTAAATTCGCGTACTCGTTCTAGCGTTTTTTATATACCCTTGATGGGCACCTAACAATAATTTGTTATGCATTAAGGCAATGGTTGTAGATATAAGTTCTTTTGGTGGAAACATTGAATATTTATTTACACGTATGTTATATCCGGTACTATCAACTGTAGATACTATCCCATTATGAATTAACAGTCCCTATTCTAGAAGCCACTTTGGTAATACGTTTGCTTCATTTGCCTCAGTTTTTAGCCTGGGAGACTATACCAGATTCATGTACATGATTTCCCTGTGAGCAAAAGCTTGTGCCACCTTTGCGCGCCGGAATGCCACCCTTTTCTGCATCCCTATGGATGCAACCCTTTTTTGCATCCCTTAGAGGGGCCTCAGTGGCTTCCCTCTGGATTACATGACCCCTTGTCATGACTTGCTCGTGACCAATAGGCACCATAGGCCTACCCCTTACGGTCGACCGACTATTAAAAATTACAGAATTTGGGTCCGAGTCCTGAGACTCCATTTCCCGAAAATCAAATCGTTTTCCGGGTACAGTTTCCAAAAATTTGTACCCTGCTTTTATTTCTTTATCGTGCTTTTGAGCCTGTCTGAGTTCCTTCTCTCCTAGTCCAATAAAATCAACATATTCACCTTGAAGGCAGTCAAATTCCTGTTCCAATTCATCAAGATGTATTTTTCTGTATTTTTCAACAAATTCAGAACTAGGGCGGCTCTGATAGTTACTAGGATTTTTAACTCCAGGAATGTAATGGAAGGTAAATTGCTCACTGTCTATTAAAATAGCAATACGGTATAACTTCCTATTTACGTCTTTAGCTCTCTTTAAATAAGATATGGCCCTGCAATCTGTATAGCAATGTGTATGAGCGGACCATACAAAGGTTTTTTGAAAATGTTTAATCCCGGAATAATGTGCGAATAATTCTCTATTATGATTGTCATATCTAGATGCGGGTCCGCTGAGAATTTTAGAATAGCTTGCAACTATTTGAAAGCTATCTGTGGTTTTGCATTTTACACAAAGTAGAGCGCTAATTGCTTTCATGCTAGCATCTGTGAGAAAATGAAAATCCTCTGATTTCGATGAAAAACGGAGTAGAATTGTGTGTGGATTAGTAAGTTTGGATTTTAGTTTTTCAAATACCTCCATCTCGGTGGGTTCAAAAACAAATGGGACATTTTTGCGAGTTAGGCGAACCAAAGGATATGAAATTTCTGCGTAGTTAAGGTAAAAACTTCGTAGAAATGAAGTCAAGCCTAGGAAACAACGAACGTCCGAAACGTCCTTATGTGGTGTCATCGCCCCAATCACTTTAATCTTTTATTCCTGGGGACAGATCTCTTCGGGTGAGACTTTGAATCCTATCAGATTGACTGAATTTGCAAAAAAACAGCACTTTGATAAATTGATTTTAATGCTGAATTCTCTTAACCTTTCAAAAACAATTTGTCAATGTTTCAAATGATCTTCAAAATTTTTGCTTTCCGTATGTATTGTTAGGTCATCTACGCACCAACTCAAAAAATCAGAGAAATTTATTTCGTCCTTTGTTTTACTAGGGACGTCCCGAAAAATTATTCCCAAAAATTCTAAAAATTGTCTAGGACTGCCTTTAGCTCCCATTGGTGCTTTCAAAAATCGGTATGACATACCTTTAACATTGAAAGAAAATAATTGGCGACTTTCTTCGGATAAATTGCATGCATAAAAGGAGTGTTTGATGTCTAATGTAGAAAATTGTTTTTTCCCTGCCATATCAGTTATAACTTCTTCAATCCTGCGAATTTCCCATTGACTATCTTTAATACCTTTATTGACTTCTCTAAGATCAATTAAGAACCTACTGTTTTCTTCATTCCAAAGATGTTTGGGTAAGATTTTGCCCACTTTATTAGGTTCACCAATGATAGAAACAGGTGAGTTGAATGGTGATCGACCCACTTCAATAATCTTAGCTCGAAGCATTTCCTTAACGTGTTTCATTATTACCTCCTGCATTAAAAATGGTAATGGAAATTGTTTTTTGCTTTTAATTGGAACTGTTTCATCAATTGGAACGACAAACCCATCTAAATCATTACCCCCAATATCATAAGCAGTGCAAGCGAATACATCTTTAAATTTACGAATGAAAGTATAAAATTTTTCACTATTTTTATCGGTTAATTTACTATTATTGATATGTTTTAAAGATTTATCATTAGGTCATTTAGTTTTTTATTCTAACTGAGTTTTATGGCTTTGAGAAAATTCATTTTCAGTACAGACTGCAATTGAACCAGAGCTTGAGGCTAAGTCGTCTGGGAGAAGCTGAAAATGTCCCATTAATTTACCTCTTAATAAGGTTACTTGATATTGCGTGGGGTTAAAAAATACTAAGGGAAATGAGTAATTAGACACTTCACTGATTGACCCTGAAATACAGATTTGCCACGCTGGTGAAGGTTTGAACATCAGACAAACCCCATGAGCTACAGTACTTTGGTTACTAGATTGCGGTTTCACTTTTATTATTCTAAAAGAGTTTTGTGAAATGGTTATCTGTTCAGCTACATATACATTTCATGTACAACCGTTGCCAGTGTTTTCGGCAAAAAATGCCATAAAATTTTCTTGATATAGATTATTGGAGCCTAAACTGATTTGGTTTCGACGGGTATCAAGAGAAATTTCCAAGCAATTTAAGAAATCATAGCCTACTATTAGAGGAAACTTAAGTTCACTAATAACGAGAAATTCCCAATGAATTTTTCTTTGTTTCACTCCGTCAGATATAGCAACAAGAATTTTGATTTTCCCCAAAACAGGTAAAATATTTCCACTCAGGGATTTTACAGCTGAAAATGACGTTTTAAGTAGAGATGCCTCAGGAGGTCCTGTCACGCACCCCTGCTGCCACCTACAACTTTTTTTGCACCCCAAATAAGGGCATAGCCTCCCTAGGGAGAATGATTACGTAATGGGGTCAATAACCTCTTTTTTCCAAGGTCGATTTATTTGATGTTTCTATGTGTAATAACTCCGGAACGAAGGTTGCACATGCGCATTGAATTCTAACGGGAACAATGTTATTGATCTAGGACTCGAGGGGAAGTGAATTTCCGAGAAATTGATTGCGTAATCGTTCGTGAATGTCATGGTGTCCAGAAATAGTATTTGTTGTTATTGCTCTCACCCAAATGTTATGAGTTTCCCGGAAATAGATAGATCACGTGTTTCCTTCTCAGCCAATCAGCGAGTTGGTTACACACCCCATCTCAGCCACTCAGAGGGCTTGTTACATATGATTTCCCCGTTACATAACAATTCGCCCTTGAGAATTTGTATATAACGGACATGCAATGTGATTCAATTATCAGAAAGTATTTTGACGCTGTGTAAACAACAATGGATAAATTTGATGAATTAGAAGCCATGTCAACTTCAATTTGCAATGTAAGTACATTTTTTATTTTCAAACTAATTTTCCTTGGACATCCTCCAGTATATTCAGCTAAAACGTAAATATATTCCTTTACCCCAAATCCCCCCAAACCATACAAACATCATTATAATCAATGGAAAACATAAAATATATTCTTTTACCCTCGAAACCTAACCCCCCCACCATTGTTTTACAATCCCAAATTCTCGCAAAAAGAAATAATTCTCTATTCGTTAAATTATAGCCTTTCTCTATTGTGATTTAAAGTGTATACTGACTTTCGTCACTGTTGTTATTAGCTTGCTCTGGTTTTGACACAAGACTCCAATGTGAGGCATATAATTAGCTATCACCCTTTCCGGCTTACAAACGTGGTCAACGGAACTATTCTTCCGTCAAATTAAAACACAATGATGCAATAATTAAGCTAAGACCTACACAACCTGTATGGAAGTAGAGAAACAAGTTATTTTCGAATTAGGGTCTAACAATATCCCCCCCCTCCCACCATTGTTTTACAATCAAATTATCGCAAAAAGAAATAATTATCCTTCCTTCTATATTTCCAGCTAAAGTGACCGCTGACTTCTGTCAATTTTTAGTGAAAATGCCGTTCTGTTTTGACACAAGACTCCAGTGCGTGGCTAAAATTAGCTGTCACCCTTATTAAAGCACTTCCTGTAAAAGGTTTCTCAGATCAAAATGGGATGTTTTTCTCCTATCAAATTAAAACGGTTTCATGCAGACAATTGCAATTTATTAAGCGCAGGCATATACAATCTCTTTTTGGAGAACCGGTGAAATCTCGTTATTTTCAAATTAAGATCTAACAATATATTTAGTACATTGGCGAAAGGGGGAGGGGACCATGCCTCAATTCTATCGCCATCATTTGAAAATGAAAAACAAAACGGTTTCTTCGCGTTTGGGCAGTAAGAGAACTGAGGGTTTCTAAGAAAAAAAGATAGCTTTATTATTTGTGCATTTACATCCGAGATTGTAATTTAGGCCTAGAAGCTGCTAGGCTAACAATCTTTTTTCTATTTTAAAGACCTATAGACGGGAAACATTTAAAAAAATTTCTCAGCATGGTAAAAATAGGGGCATTTCTTGCAAATTTTACCTATTGCTGTGCTTTTGGGTTTAGGGGAGGGGGCTTCTTAGTGATAAATGCATTTCTAGAAAAAATTATATGGATGATGATACTAACTTTCTTTCTATAAAAAGGGGCATATTATTTTGAAACTAATTTTTTCTCTTCTTTTTAAGGCAAATTATGAAGAATGCGTGCCCCCTCCTTCCAAGAAATCCAGAGATGACGAGGCAGCCCCATCAGTGCCAGCCCCAATGCAGCCCGGCAGAAAGTTAAAGAGAGAGTGGGCTGCTTCGTATAATATGGTGAACCCTGCCGAAGCTATGCAAGATCGTGAAATAGCCAGCCCAGTCGCGCAAGAACATAGCGACGCCGCCCCGTCCACCCTCCAACACGCACTACCCGGGCCATCTGGCACCCAAGTGCAGCCGGGATATAAAAATGTAGGCTTTTTTTCCTACCTTTCTATTTATTCATATTTCAGTACTTTTCAATCCCAAGATAAACATATCTCGATGAGATATTAACCCCTCACCCTCAACCATTCTTTTAAATTTATCTCTCGCTGGTAGCTCTTCATGTAATTTTTTACCATGGCAAATATAATGTTTCTTAATACCCCCACTTGGAGATCTCTACAGATCATTTTTGGCATATAAACCACCGTTTTATAATCTGTGATATCGCTTCGATGTCTAATAAATGACTATTTTTATATAATTTAAATTAATAATAACCACTTTTGAAACTCAAAATACTATTTTTTCCAATATTTGATATTTTCTATGCATTCCCCCTATCTATTCGTCGTTATCTCATCAGTGAATTTTTTTCATGTGTAATTTCAATTAATGCTCACCATTTGAAATTCAAAATCCCCTATTTTTCACAATTGATTATCACAAAGTTTCAAGAGAAGGAACTGAGAGAGAGATTATTCACATTTATCTATTTGTCACATATGGATCCCGTAATTTGCGCAAGGATATTTTAAAATAGCCTTCAATCTTACAACCCTTGCCAATATTTTAGTGATGGGGAAACATTGTTGACGATATACTGAGTTAACGGTTTACAGCATTTAATTGTACTGTTTTCTCGTCTGAAGTTCAGGCTTTTCATTTCAACCACTCGCGCGGTGGCCTACAATAATTGTGAGCTAATGAGGAGTTCACCGAACCTGTATGGAATTAGAAATATTTCAACTTTTTTGGGACATTATGTAAATAACCGGGGCCCGGAATGCGCCGAGGGGTCCGGGGAGTGCTGTGGGGGCAAGGTTAGGGAAGCGTCAGGGGGGATGCGCCACGGGTCAGGGAAGTGCCACAGGGATGCGCTGTGGCACCGAAAAGCGCCACGGATGGTCCGGGAAGCGATGTGGGGGCACAGGGAGGGAAGCGCCGGGGGATGTGCCACGGGTCCGGGATGTGCCACAGGGGTACGCTGTGGCTCCGAAAAGCGCCACGGCTGGTCCGGGAAGCGCTGTGGGGCAAGGTTAGGGGGGGGGGCGCTGGGGGAGCGCCGAAAAAAAAAATTTTTTTGAACACTTTGAAAATAAGCTATTTTTTTCACTTATAGATTGGGTTGCTCCCATATTCGCCGTCCAGTGAAGAAGGAGAAGAAGAGAAAACACACATGGAGTTCCCAAACAATTCACTATTGGATGATTTACATCAAACTCCAGATACTATTGACGAGTGCTTAGGTGATTTTTTAAATGTTGATTATAGCGCAGTTGTGCTGGTAGAATTGAGACCAAACACTTTGCAATTTTTTGATTTTTTTCCCCGGTATTTAACTGGTAACCCCCCAACCTCCGAACCCATAACGACTCCACTTCAAACAACAGAAGTGGAGCATTCGCCAGATATTGTATACCAACTGGGAGGTAGGGGTAATCAACACGAGGGGGAGGGGGATACAACTCTCCCAGACTTTCAGATGTCCAACAGAATTTTAAATAATCGAGTTGTTTTCACTGC
Source organism: Artemia sp. Qi Xiang Cuo (assembly GCF_049724085.1). Lineage (NCBI taxonomy): Eukaryota > Metazoa > Arthropoda > Branchiopoda > Anostraca > Artemiidae > Artemia > Artemia sp. Qi Xiang Cuo. The sequence continues at coordinate 57,869,031 of NC_142797.1, read as the reverse complement.
AACGTTTGGTGATCCCTTTAATACACTAATGGCGGGAAAATTTGTTTATGACCCTGTAGAAATTGTGCACAACTATGTAGATAAAATTCGTGCACTTCTGGAGAATCAAATTCAGGTGTGGGGGGGGAGGGATTCAATTAAGGTTTCCATTGTTCTAAAAATTTTTTATTTAAATGAGGGAAAAAGCGAAGTTTACTATAATTTTGTACATTCCGAGATGCGGTTGGTTTATCCAAATTTAGAAAATTTTGAGGGTGTTTTTTGTGAGTGGGTAGGACAAATTATAGCGCATCTTGAGAACTATAACGAAAATGGGAGTGGCTCAGTAGTTTTATTTATTGAAAATTTAAGCGTAAATATTTGTAAATTTAAGAAAGATTTTATTTTAAGAGGGGGGACTGGTGGAGCTGAAAGGGATAGAGTTTTAAATTATAATCCTGATCTAGAGGGTTGTAAAGGTGTCCAGAAGATCTGTTTTGAAACAGATCAAAAGTGTTTCCGATATGCTTTCCTCATCTCAGCATACGAGCCTCTAGCTCGGGACGCTACCAAGAAGAATTTAGATCACTGGGCTGTACATGGGAAGGAGGGGTCCAGTTTTCCAGTCGTAGATTTTTCTTGCTTAGAGGGGTAATACTCAGTAACGCTACGATCTATTGACATTTTTGAAAGGGCTAATCCCCATTTAAATATCGGCGTTACTGTGGTACAATACGAGACTGAATTTGAAGATGGGACTCGCTCCAAAAAGAAGGGGTTGGTATTCCCCGTAAGGGGTCCGTCAGTTGATTTGGTTAAACACTGGGTTTGGTTATTATACGCGCCGCCTAGTGAAACAAATACAATTGGCCATTTTAATCCGATCACTGACACTATTAGAGTTATGGGGGACGTTATGAAAAGGAGAGACGTTTCTACTGTCCAACATGCCTCTATAGATTTCGGAGTGAACTAAAGTTGCGAAATCACATGAGGCATTGTAGCCGCCACGGCTATCAGACAGTGGAAACGGTTTCAGGGGATAGGGCCATTCTACGTTTCAAAAATTTTCAAAATACCCTTCTCCAGTGCAACAAAATATCTTTGGATTGTGAGGCTAAGCTGGTGGAGGTGAATGACCCCCAATTTCCCAACCGTATCAAAGAACATCAGGCCATTGCAGTCTCCTACGCCTACACGCAAAGAGATAATTCTAACACCATGCAGTTGTTAGAAATAGTAGAAACATTGGATGAGTGACCTGAGTGCATGGACAAGGCATTGACTAAACTAATTGGCATCGCTAATGGTGCTATTTCTCGTTTGAGAAATACACATTTTCCATTGGTGTTGTCTACAGAGGATCGTCTCGAGATTAAAAATAAAAAAATCTGTTGGGTTTGTAAGAGAGAGTTCGTAGAGGTGGATAAGGTGGCTAACGAGAAACGTGGGGGGCGGGGGAAAGTTAGAGATCATGACCATTTTTGGCAGGAAATATCCTCGGGGGGTAGTAATTTTAAGGGGGTTGCGTATCAATCGTGTAATTTAAATGTTAGCCAGCAGTTTTTTATCCCTTTTTTTATGCATAACTCCAATGATGACTTAAAATTTATTGGACCAGCCCGGGCCCGTCTGTATATTGAGGGAGGGGAGTAGAGTGTCCGTGTGTAAATAGTTCATTTACCTACAACATAATTCACAAATCAGCTGAGAAGTTGGTGTTTCTCAAACTTAAATGTCAGGTAACGGATAATTGATGTTCAAACTTGAATAAAATTTGGTTTTTAGATTCTTTTAGTTTTTTCCCCAAGGCATTCAGTCAATTGATTCAAGTTGAAAAAAGATACAATTTTTATAGCTTTCCCTTGCTTAAACAGCACTTTCCAGACGGTGAAATGTGACCTGTTGACCTGCAAAGGTATATATGCATACGATTATTACTGTTCTGGCGCACGCTTAAGTGAGGAGAAACTACCTCCAATTGAAGCTTTTTACAATTCACTGACCAACAGTGAATGCACAGCCGCGGAGTATGAGTTTGCCAAGAAGTTGTGGTCCTAGGGGAATTTTAAAAGTGGGTTGGTTTATTTTAGACATTACTTGGGCAGTGGCGTTTTAACTCTTTTGAATATACTCTGTTAGAATACAGACCAAATCCAGTCAGAGCTCGTACTATATGGTGGATATTATTTTTCTATAACCCAGTTAGTAAGTGATTTAGTTTAAATATAAAGTAGCGAGCACCTAGGTCTAATCACCAATCTAGATCAGCACCTGATTGTTGAGCGTTCAATGCGGGGTGGGTACGTTTTTCATGGGGACCGCGTCTTATCAACCGATCCGAGCGGACAAAGCACCGGTGCAAAGTCAAATGCAGTGTTTTTGGACATGAACTCGTTGTACCCCTCGGCAATGTCACACTACTCTTTGCCGTGTGGGAACTATCAATGGCTTGAGAAGCCTTGTGAGTTCCCCGACATTACCACCGTCGAGGACAATGGGCCACAAGGATGGCTCTTTGAAGTTGATGGTCACATTCCGCTGGCGCTTCATGACTCAGTCAAAGATTTTGTCTTTCCCTGTATCAATCGGCCCGTGAGCAGGGACTCTCTGAGCCCCTACAATCGTTCATTGGTTGAGGATATGGGGATGCACTGGACTCCCTCTAAGCAGAAACTGATTGCTGATTTGGACCCTAAGGAGAATATCGTTGTTCACCATGTGCTTTTGCACTGGATGGTGAGCAACGGTTTCAAGATCACCAAAATACACAGGGTCCTGCAGTTCAATCAGCGACCCTACTTGAAAACGTTTATCGACACCTTTGTCGATAAACGCTCTAAGGCAAATTCAAAGGTGGAGAAGGAAATGTATAAGCTCATCCTAAATTCAGCGTTTGGCAAAATGTGTGAAAGCGTTCGTTATAGATCTCGCTGCGACGTCGTGACTGACCCTCTAGAGTGTGCACGAATTATTGCCGACCCCAATTTTACATCGTTCACGAGCAAAGAGGCCGGCATGGTTCTTCTACACAGGCGAAAGCGAAATGTAGTACTGAACAAGAATATAGCAGGCGGCAGTTCAGTACTAGAAATTTCCAAAAAGCTCATGTTGTCGTTCTTTTACAATGTGTGCAAGGTGCAATGGCCACGGGAGGGGGAGGTTCAAGTTTACTATGGTGATACAGATTCTCTGCTGTTAAAGGTAAATGGGACTGAATTGGATTTATTGGGTGATTTGCAAAAGGGGGAACACATCAGCTCGCGAATGGATTTCACCAACTGGAATCCATCGCTCTACCCCGAGCTGGTGAAACGTCAAGCCCCCAACCAACTATTAAAATTAAAATCAGAGACGGGGAGTGATTTGATATCCCGGGGGGTGTTCCCGGGGCCCAAAGTCTATTGCGTGGAAACACATAGTGGGGATGAACAGAAGGCGTGTAAAGGGATGCCTAAACATTTTTTAAAGAGCAATTTCAACATGAGTGTGTACAGAGACTGTTTAGAAAGTAGCCTAGTGCCGAGAGCACAAGTGGTTGCAATTTACACTCTACAGTCTAGAAATTATACTGTGATAGTGGAAAAGAATGCAATGTCATGTATATCCGACAAAGTCTATGTGCTCGAGAATGGTGTGACTGTCCTACCCCACGGCCACTACCGTATTTCAGACCGAGCTGAATGCATAGACTATCGCAATCAACTTGGTCTGGATAAATTAACCTAATCTGACTAACCTCCACCCCAACCTGTTCATAAATTAACCTCATCTAGCCCAAGCACTAACCATCACCACTAACCCAACCTCAACTAACCTGCAGTGACGAAAACTTTTCTTTTTCCACCGCGGTTCCCGGGGGAAGGGGGGGGGTCCCTTCCCGCGGCCGCCCAGGGGGTGGGGGGGGTCCCGTCCGCGGCCGCCCAGGGGGTGGGTCCCTTCCCGCGCCCGCCCCGGGGGGTGGGGCGTCCCCGCCCGCGGCCGGCCGGCCTTCGGCCCCGCGGCACCCGGGGGGAGGGGGATCCTACCTTTAAATTCATAATGTTCAACTGTGCTAGTTCCCGTGTGTGTATTTTGTTGTACAAAAAGTGTTGTATAGAAAAGTGTTGTACAGAAAAGTGTTGATGATGGACAAAAAGTGTTTCATATTGTACATAAAGTGTTGTACAGAAAAGTGTTTAAAGACAAAAAGTGCTTATTTATATAGTGTTATCATTGCAGTTCATGTTGAGCAAATAGAGTTTTCATTTTGACCATGAAATTTTTTCAACTGTTCTTGTTGAGCAAATGTTATTATTTTTATCATTGATCATGTTGACCGCAAATATTTGTTTTCATGCAGTGTCGAAATAAATGCTGCCATGAAATATTGTTTTTGTTGTTCTTGAATAGATAGATCCATGGGGGAAATTACTACTTATTCATTGAGCACATTTGATTTACAGTTAGTTGTAGTCCGACTGTTGTCCCCAACAGCTGCATTTATTAATTTAAAACATCCTTCAGATTGTTTCTATGTGGGCCCTCAATGTCGGTGAAAACAACACTTTTTACTAGAATAATTCAAAATTGCGATAAAATATTTTTGTAAAATCGGAAAAAAATCAACTATTGATATAGTATTTGGCAGGAGGCCTATGATAAAATCAAAGCTGTTACCACAACCATACCAATACAATTCATACGAGGACTTGATGTTTTCAATAGTATTGAATCGAACTCGTGGTTGATTATTGATGATTTGGCTGAATCCATTGAACAGTTCTCACAGGAAACGCTAAAATTTTTCGCTATTCGATCCCATCATGAACACATTTTCATTACTCTGGTTCTACACAATCTGTTTCATCAGATCACATGTATGCAAACCCTTGCTTTGAATTGCACAGTCTATATTATCTATCGAGTCGTTCGTGATTCTAGCTCGCTCCTAACTCTCAATAAGCACATATAACCCCGCGCCCCTAAAGGTCTGTTGTCAGCGTACACCCAGGCGACTAGCAACCCCTACGGTTACATTTTGTTGGATCTTAATCAGAGCACGCCCGAGGATCTACTTGTAGTCACCGACATTTTCAACAATGAAATTACATTATATCTTCCGGTGAACAGTAGAAAATACTATTAGTCGCCATTATGACACTGAAGAAACTACACGAACAACGGCATCTGTTTTCCGTTTTAATCACTTCAAAACCATTGCTTAGTAAGTCTATAATCAAACATGGGGTTGACAATTATTTCATTAATATAATATCTGAACTTTTCTTAAATTTAACGGCGGGCAATTTTAAACTGCAAGGTGGTTTTATGAAACAGAAAAACAAACCTCGTTCCAAGGTCCGCGCCTGGGATTTTAAAAAAAAGGGAAAAAAATTTAAAAGACCACGGCTCCTTCAAGCAGGCTGTATCTTTTTCACACTTGTACTACAAATAAGTGCAGTAATTTTACACAGTTTTCTCTAGTGAGAGACTGGCAAATCCCTATAAATTGACACCAATTCAACTTGGCCTCTCGCCCATCGAACATTATGAAGACAATCTAAGCAAATTCATTAACGACGAGAATATTGCCGACGACAAAAAACTGCTTTTACTTCAAGATGCATTGCGACGTGGGGACAAACAAAAACCATATCATGAGAGACCCATCGCAGATCCCTCTAAACAGGAAACATCTCCTCAAGATTCTGCAGCAGCATCAAAAGAGAAGGAATTGAATTCAATTGTATTGAAAATTGGAAACCTATTGCCACTGACCTATCGTTAACAGAGTAAAAGAGTATTATCTTATCTTATGTTTGAAACTGGCGATTAAGTTCAAGTCGAGAGCACATGGAAACGAATTATAATTCAAGGAAAAAGTTATAATCTAGTTGATTTAATTTGCGATATAGTGACGAATCGTAAAGGATTTTTATCCTTTGACGATAATCTATACACCTTTCTCTGTGTATCAAACTTTCCCAAAAGTCTTATTGGCAATAAGCAAATTCTAGAGAAACTTAGAGAATATAGTCCTCCAACAACACCATTTAAAAAAGAAGAAGATTCAATATTTGAAGATACTATCAGCACCGCTGATTTTACAACACCTGTGGCTGCTAGTCAAAAGCGAAGACGAATTGATTCGCCCACCAGTGTGCAAAAGGGGAGTGGACATTACACTACGTGTCTACGTACAACATGGATGAAGTTTTGAAAAGTGTCTATGAAAATATTGGTGAGGTGGGAAGTTTAAGTTACCCCGAAACGCTTTCCAAGGCTGTCTCCGGCACCACCACATTGAAAAATGCAAAATAGTATCTAGAAAATGAATCGAGTTACACACTACATCTAAATCACAGACTTCGCAGTAAACAATATTGACAAACTAAAGCCTTTTCCCCTTTGCATATAATGCAAACGGATCTTTTAACTCTATACGCACTTCAACAACGTCACAATGCCCCCTACAAATATATTCTAGTGGCAATCAGTATCTTTAGTCGCTACGCATATAACATTCCACTATGACCACAGAGAGGTTTTGAAGTTGCTCGGGGCATTGAAAGTATTCTAGAACAGGATTCGTGTAGACAAACTCAATCGGATAGTGGCAGTGAATTTATTAATCCCCATGTGGAAAGGGTTCTTTTGAAGTAAAATACAACACTATATCATAGTCACAGTCCAATAAAGGCTGCATTGGCTGAACGATTAATAAGAACAATTCGTCTATTAATTTCAAGATATTGCACATTGAAAAATACATCGGCTTTTATTCATGATTTAGATAAAATCATGCAGATATACAACCATCGACCCCATCGATCTCTGTCCAACTCTACACCAACGGATGTTCATTATAGTGAAAATACATTTGATGCTTTTCTAAAGCAATACTCCAAGGGTGAAAAAGAGAAAAAGAAGAAGAAATTCAATGTTGGTGATACTGTTCGAATTAATAGAACCACCAATATTTTTGAAATGGGGAATTATTTATTGAGCACCTAAATTTTTAAAGTGTCCAAAATCATAGACACCATACCCATAAATTATCGACTGCGAGACACCAAAGATGATGAGATTCTCGGCGGTTTTTATGAATATGAACTGCAAAAAGTTAGAAACACTAGTTAAAGGTATCAAATTGAAAAGATATTAAAGAGTCGTACACGCCATGGTATGAAACAGTTGCTTGTTCGCTGGCTTGGATACAACTCGGATTTTGATTCTTGGATCAGTGCTGAAGATATTAACAATGCCCAATGATTTCTATGTGACTTTCATGTCCAATGTTTCTGATCCTCTCGACAATGATCTGAATAGAAAAAGTTATTTTTGGACAAAACTCTCCCCCACCATCAATTTCGATGGAAAGTATGAAGTGGCTCTTGTCGATTGTATCCTCAAAAATACCTATGACATCCTGAGAAAGGATCGTAAATAAAAAATAAAAATCACACCATATGATTGGCCGCCGCCACCAGGTGATCAAGAAAAAATTCAAAAAATCAATTGGTTGGATTATCCATACATTGAATTAGCCTATCAGGAGCTCACCTGTATGAATGATTTATATCGTACTATCAATGAAAGAATTTCCGCTCGTAAAAAAGGTGCTTTTCATTTCAACTATTCAAAGGAGGAGGGCAGGATCTACATTAGTTCACCTATTGCCAACGAAAAGATTATTCTCAATGATAATCTAAAGGATGTTCTTGGCTTTAAGCTCAATATAATCAATGGTAAAAGTGCCGGGAACACTAATTTCATTTTCGCTGACTACCCGCCTGCCTTCTCCACAGACACTTGTATATTTCTCTATGCTTCATTTGTGGAAACATCTCGGGTTGGTAACTCAAATGTTCCCCTACTACGAGTTCTTGAACGAAAAACCAATCGATAAAATATTCATCACTATAATATAAAGCATCTTCAGTATATTCCCGTAAACACTTACTATTTGGAACTCTGTCAGTTAACACTAAGAACCGAATTGGGTGATCCAATAGCAATTTCAAAAGGTTTGGCTGTGATTACATGCCATTTTCGACCCATCGTTCAACAACAAGATGTCTAATAAAAAAGTGGTATTCTCTTGTCCTGATATTGACTGCTATGTTAATACTCTTGGCCCAAGACAACAGGGCAATGGACTGGACTACTATAATAGTCACTCGCCAATGTCTGGCTACGGTCTTGGCAGCTGGTTTGCTAAGCTGTTTCTCTCTTCGTTACCACTGGCTAGAAAATATCTTGGACCGGCTGCGACAGATTTTGCATCCTCTACACTATACGATTGGGGCTCTGGCAAGGATTTAAAAAAAAGTACTTCGGAAAATCTTAGGTCCAGTGCGCAAACCCTTGGCGATAGATTAAAACAAAATGGTAATGGCTTAAAAAGGTAACGAAACAGCGCATCCCTCATCAGTCTCTACTCAGGTCGGAAACGTAAGACACCCCTTTTGTCAAAGAAAAGAAGGAAAAAGCCGACACGTAGTGTAAACAGAAGCCCAAGGAAGAAAATTGCTCGAACGAGACTAGATTACTTCTCCTAAAATGTCCTACCTACCGCATAAGGATTCTCAACCTTCAACCCCCGCCTCATTGAATCTATTCAATGCTGAAAATGTCGATGTGAGTGTCAAGCATGGATACTATGAACAATTTTATCCACAACAACCACTCTCCGATAATATACACTTTCAAATTTACTCCAATGAAGACTACTTTATGGACATGTCTTCAGCATTTATAGATTTACAAAGGAAAGTCCGGATATCCGACAATAGAATGCCGATTCGTAGTGATGGAATATCCTATGAAAATTGTATACTACATAATTTATTTCGTCAAATCAGTGTGTACATCAATGGCACACTGGTGAGCACAAGCAACAATCTCTCAAATTATAAAAGCTATATGCAACTCATGT